>NC_090274.1:105496409-105801409 GCF_040414725.1 Anabrus simplex | reverse complement strand
TGAAGCGTGTTGTGACATACTGTCTGAGATTTGCAAGAAATTGCAGGAAAACTCGCGGTCGCAGGGTAACAGGGGCACTATCGCTCCCACTGCATACGAATAGCTCAGTTGACATCGTACTCTAAGGAACTACATCAGTTGCAGTCCAAGAAACCTATTCAGAGCAATAGCAACTTGAAATCTTTAAATCCGATGTCAGACATATCCTGAGAGTGGGAGGAAGACTCGAACAAGCCATCATACCGTATGGACAAATGCATCAAGCAATACTGCCAGCAAATCACCACCTTACGAAGTTGATTGTTGAGCAAGATCACAGGCGTATGATGCATGCCGACGAGCAAGTTCTACTATAATCGATTAGACAGCGGTATTGGATTGTTAATGGCAAAAATGTAATTCGACATATTTTGCATTGTTGTTTGATTGGTTAAAAATTGAAGCCGAACACTGCTCAACTGCTGATGGACCAGCTGCCACGCCCTCATGTAGAAGAATTTAGACCATTTTACGACTGTGCGATAGACAATGCTGGGCCGTTCTAAGTAAAGACTGGTTCCAATAGATCATAATTAAAGCAGAAATGTTTTATTGCCTTATTTGTTCGCCTAGCCACTAAAGCAGCTCACCTCGAGGTTGTAACCGATACGTCTACTCAAGCCTACCTAGCGGCATTGAAGTCACTTCGTGACCGATGCCAATCCATCTACAGCGACAACGGAACAGACTTCGTTGAAACGGACCGAGAATTTCTTGCAGTAATTAGGTCCTATCAACAGCAAACGGAAGTCAGAAACTTCGCAGAACAAGAAGGAGTAACATGTATCTTCAACCCTCCTGGAGCACCACACTTTGGCGGATTATGGGAGGCTGGCGTGAAGGCCTTCAAGTACCACCTTCGCCGCGTCATGGAACTTTGTCTCTCACTTATGAAGAGCTAACCACCCTCACCTGCCAAATAGAAGCCTGCCTGAATTCCAAGCCCCTTATTCCCTTGTCTTGCAAACTCGATGACCCTGAAGCCCTCACTGATTGGCACAGCTCTCACTACCATTTCCAGCCAGATCTAGGCAATATTAAGCTTAGGCTACTGACTAGATCGGAAATACTACAGCAGCAAATTCAAAGATTCTGGCACCGCTGATCGAACGACTATCTGCATCACCTTCAGCAGCGATCCAAGTGGACACACTCCAGGCCCACCTGGTGCACTGGTGGTGTTAAAGGAGGATAATCTTCCATCATTAATGTGGAAACTGGCAGTGATCACGGACGTTCACCCAGGATCCGATGGACTAGTGCGTGTGGCTACTGTCCGCACCTCATGAGGCTTATCAATAAACTATGCCCTCTTCCGAGCGACGAAGAGTGATTTATGCGTTGTATTGTGAAATTATCTACTGTAATTTGATCAGAATTATATGTTTTGATTTCAACTTTATTATGTGTACACTTGGAGTTGTATATTTTAATCAATTGACATTTCGGAATGTTGGGACAGTGACTTTCTTATATGTTTATGATGACTTTTCATAAGCTTAGTACACTTCAAACATCGTCCCCAGAGATCCCGAACGACATTCTGTAGCCAATGGGAAATGAGAAATGTCGCCGAATTGTGCTTCTGATACTTGTGTTTCATTTTACATTTCTTAGCAACAGGCTATTATCAATCAATCAATCAATCAATCAATCAATCAATCAATCAATCAATCAATCAATCAATCAATCAATCAATCAATCAATCAATCAATCAATCAATCAATCAATCAATCAATCAATCAATCAATCAATCAATCAATCAACCAAACAATCAATCAATCAATCAATCAATCAATCAATCAATCAATCAATCAATCAACCAATCAATCAATCAATCAATCAATCAATCAATCAATCTTGCAGGGGAGGGTGCGATCAGTCGTTGAGAAGAAGTTGGATGAAAACCAGTGTGGTTTCAGACCACAGAGAGGCTGTCAGGATCAAATTTTCAGTATGCGCCAGGTAACTGAAAAGTGCTACGAGAGGAATAGGCAGTTGTGTTTATGTTTCGTAGATCTAGAGAAAGTTTATGACAGGGTACCGAGGGAAAAGATGTTCGCCACACAGGGGGACTATGGAATTAAAGGTAGATTATTAAAATCAATCAAAGGTATTTATGTAGACAATTAGGCTTCAGTGAGAATTGATGGTAGAATGAGGTCTTAGTTCAGGGCACTTACAGGGTTAGACAAGGCTGTAATCTTTCACCTTTGCTGTTCGTAGTTTATATGGATCATCTGTGAAAGGTATACAATGGCAGGGAGGGATTCAGTTAGGTGGAAATGTAGCAAGCAGTTTGGCCTATGCTGACAACTTGGTCTTAATGGCAGATTGTGCAGAAAGCCTGCAGTGTAATATCTTGAAACTTGAAAATGGGTGCAATGAGTATGGTATGAAAATTAGCCTCTCGAAGAGTAAATTGATGTCAGTAGGTAAGAAATTCAACAGAATTGAATGTCAGATTGGTGATACAAAGCTAGAACAGGTCTATAATTTCAAGTATTTAGGTTGTGTGTTCTCCCAGGATGGTAATATAGGAAGTGAGATTGAATCAAGGTGTTGTAAAGCTAATGCAGTGAGTTCGCAGTTGCGATCAGCAGTATTCTGTAACGAAACTGTCTTTACATCAGTTTTTTTCAGACCAACTTTGCTTTACGGGAGCGAAAGCTGGGTGGGCTTACGATATCTTATACACAAGTTAAAAGTAACAGACATGAAAGTAGCAAGAATGGTTGCTGGTACAAACAGGTGGGAACAATGGCAGGAGGGTACTCGGAACGAGGAGATAAAGGCTAATATAGGAATGAACTCGAAGGATGAAGCTGTACGCATAAACCGGCTTCGGTGGTGGGGTCATGTGAGGCGAATGAAGGAGGATAAGTTTCCTAGGAGAATAATGGATTCTGTTATGGAGGGTAAGAGAAGTATTTGGTAGACCAAGGCGACGATGGTTAGATTCGGTTTCTAACGATTTAAAGATAAGAGGTATAGAACTAAATGAGGCCACAACACTAGTTGCAAATCGAGGATTGTGGCGAAGTTTAGTAATTTCACAGAGGCTTGCAGACTGAACGCTGAAAGGCATAACAGTTTATAATGATAATGTATGTATGTAGGTTAGTAATTGAAATAATAGTGGTTTCGGTGTTTTCTACTCTTTGAAGATATGTTTTAAGGATGTCAAAATTACTGTTAACATTAGAGTGGAAGGATTAGTAAGCTTGCATAAATCGAAATTATTATCACAGAATATTATTGAATATATCTCAGGATTTGTGGTAAAGAAGTTAGTCATTGTGAAACCTGTAGAGAAATAGTGTACAGAAAGAAAATTCTTATCCATTTCCTTCTTTCTAGAATAGTGCCTATGCTGGTAAGGAAAGATGTGGTGCATGTCTGGTTCATGTGTGCAAACGTACTGAGATATATTTCAGAGAGAATACGAGGTCGCCCATGAAAGGGAACATACCTAATTACGTCACAGCTCAGTTGTATGTGTTTTCCAAGTTAGGGTCACATGCTTTAGGTCTAAATCCAGTGGACACGTATACAGTGTAATTGCAACACTGTTCTTGTGTGAATCATGCTGTAAAAGAGTTGAATGGAAGCATTTGATCATAGATCGGTCTACAAGAGGTTGACTGTTTTTAAGAATATATAAACCAGTGTTTCTTTTTTAAACAATATAATAAAGGACCTAGTAAATCTAAATATTGAGGATTATTATTGTTATTCCGATGGACTTTACATTATTTTAATTATCTCATGTCCAATATTCCCGTTTCCGCTACTGTTTTACATGAATTCATCGGACTAGTGTAGTGACGTAAGATGGCGGCGGCCGAACGCTTCCGGCTTCAGAATCCTGCTGGTTATCGCCAGTCTGCGGGAGTCCGGCTGTTTTAAACGTAAATCACTCACCTGATTAAATAACAACATCTATTACACTTACGACACTTATATAACACATTTTAAATACATAACACTGCGTGTTGATGGGCAGATGCCCTCGATAACAGTCAGTCACATGTTCCCGTTTCCTCACGCTCGAGACACCCAAGCATAACAGTCTCTCATCCCCTTCCATCCACACCACTTCCGGCCGAGGGCCTTCAAAATAAAAACATACTGAAGGGTGCTGCTATCTGTCCTAAAGTGGTAGCGAGTAACTAGGTGGTTTAGCCATACCTAGGCCGGAACATGCTCCCCACCGTTGAATCACCATGATTCAACCGAATTAAATTGCCTGATATGCCCTCATGAGAGTTCAGTTCAATTCAAGCATCACACAGGCACTGACATACAGAGTTCATGTTCAGTAACCAAAATGAGTTGATCATTCAACGAAATATTCATATAAACATAGGCACAACAGAAACACAAGCAACAAAATATTTACACACTGTTAACAGAAGGTACTAAGTAGGTTGACTGTGTCCTCATCCATTATTATGCAGTCTGAATTAAGCACACTATAAGTTATCAGTGCAAATCACACACAAAACACCATAATTACACTCTGAAATGAACAAGAAACAAACATTAGCATGAAACACTTTATGTTTTAGCCACAGTGATACTATTTAGAGTCCAATAGGTAATGGAATTAACTTCTTAACAGGTCGTTTAAAAAGACCACTGGTTGTTCTGATGGTAGCCACTCGTGCAAGTCCATCCTTCCCAGGATGAACAGTCTCCACCACAGCCAACTTCCAACAGAGAGGAGGAAGGTTGTCCTTCTTCAGAAGAACAACTGTTCCAGTAGCTAGGTTCTCCTTGGGACAGGTCCATTTCTTCCTCTGCTGCAGTGAGTTCAGGTAATCGGCAGACCACCTCTTCCACAACTGCTGCTGCATTGCCTAGATACGCTGCCATCGAGACAATCTGTTCATGGGCAGGTCAGTAACGTCAGGCTCAGGAATGGTTGTAAGGGGGGCACCAATTAGGAAGTGAACAGGTGGTAAATAATTAAGGTCACTGGGGTCATTGGATAAGGCAGATAGGGGGAGAGAATTAAGACAGGCTTTTATCTGTGCAGTAAGGGTACATAGCTCCTCAAATGTCAGTAGCGCATTACCCGCAACTCTTCTCAAGTGGTACTTCATGGACTTGACAGCTGCTCCCCACAGTCCACCAAAGTGTGGAGAGCTGGGAGGTATAAAGTGCCACGTGATGCCTTCGAATTCCTTATCTCTTCACAAAAGCTGGCTGAAAGGAATAGTTTTCGGAGATCCTGCATTCTTCTGTTGGCACCAATGAAGTTAGTCCCATTATCACTGTAGATGATGGAGAATTTCCCACGTCGAGCTATGAATCTCCTCAGGTCTGCCATAAAGGCATTAGTAGAGAGGTCACTCACCACCTCCAGGTGAAGAGCCTTGGTAGCCAGACAAATGAACAATGCAATGTAGCTCTTCGTTGTCTGTTTGCTTCTTACATTTCCCCTCTTGACGAATAAAGGACCAGCATAATCAGTTCATACATTAAGAAATGGGCGACTCTATTGCACTCTGGTCACAGGGAGCTGTCCCATCAGCTGTTCAGCTGTTGATGCCTTGAATCTAAAACAGGTCAGGCACTTGTGGATGACTCTTCGAACAACTGCCCTAGCCGTGGGAATCCAGAATCTTTCTCTTAATGATGCAGTTACTAATTGAGCACCTGCATGTAAAAGCCTAATGTGCTCTGCCATCACAACGAGGTTTGTGAGGGCAGGCTGGGGAGAAAGGATAAGCTGGTGCGTAGTGCCATAAGGTAGTTTTGAATTTACTAGTCTTCCTCCTACCCTTAGCATTCCCTTATCATCTAAGAAAGGATGTAAATCTGCAGTTTTACTCTTCCTTGAAATGCCGCATTTAGAGTTAGACTGGCTATTTCTTGAGCATAACACACTTGTTGTGCAATTTTGATACAGGAGTGCAAGGCCATCTGCAGCTCTTGTGCACTTAATATCCCTAACCTCTTGTCTTGAGGATTTGCACTATTGTGAATAAATCGCCAACAATATGCAGTAACTCGAGTCAGTCGGGACAGTGACGAGTACTTCAGCATAAGTTCATCCCAATTTGTACCTAGCAACATGACTACAGGATGTGTGCTTCGTGACTCAGGCAGTTCCTCTTCTGCATGGGCGGAGATGATTCAGTGGACTCAGTTAACCGGGATGGTCCATACCACCACAGGTTCATACCTCGTAGTTGTCCTGGAGCAACACCTCTGGATATTAAATCTGCTGGATTGCAACTGGTAGGAACATGTCTCCATTCTGCCTTGTGAGAGTATTCTTGAATTGAAGAGACTCGGTTGGCCACAAATGTTTTCCAGCGAGTAGCAGGAGATGCAATCCAGGCTAAGACAATGGTGGAGTCCGTCCACAGGTACAGCTTGCTGATTGGCAGAGACAAAGCTGGAAGTGTCTTGTGGAGTAGTCGGGCAAGTAGTAGCGCTCCACACAGTTCAAGTCTTGGTAGTGTCAGTTTCTTCACCGGTGCTACCCTGGATTTAGAACATAATAATCAGACACAGGTCTGTCCCCCTTTGTCGACAGACCGTACATAAAGACAGGCTCCATAAGCTTGTTCTGAAGCATCAGAAAAACCATGAATTTGTATATCAACAGGGGGTCCCTTACACGTGGCTAACCGCTCAATATAAAATTCTCTTACTGCCTGTGGCTTAAAGTGAAGTTCTTCCCATTCTCTGACTAGTTGTGATGGTAGTCTGTCAACCCAGTTCAGATTGACTAGCCAAAGTTTCTGCATAAAAATCTTGTAAGAAATTACCAAAGGACTGACCATCCCAAGTGGATCAAATATTGATGCAATAACAGATAAGACCTTTCGTTTAGTTACACGAGTATCAGCATGATAGGAACTGTCTGAATACAGATTGCCACAAACGAGAACATGATCCGTAACTGGATGCCATAATAGGCCTAAAGATTTCACACTAGTGCCTTTATCAAGACTTAAAGGCAGCTGGGTTTCCCTGTCCTCTTCTGAAACTGCTTCCAGTAGTGCTGGGTGGTTTGAACACCATTTCCTGAGGTGAAATCCTCCACTCTCTAGTAAAGTAATAATTTCAGACTGCAACTGAAGAGCATCCTGGATATCGTCACAGCCACTTAATAGATCGTCAACATAAAAAACTCTGCGAACAACTTGTGCTGCTCTGGGGAACTTCAATTCTTCATCTTCAGCAAGTTGCTGCAGACATCTGGTAGCTTGGAAGGGTGCTGATGTTGTACCATACGTTACAGTTGTCAGTTCATAGTGAGAGGGTGGGTCTGTAGGTGATTCACTCCAGATAATCCGCTGAAGTTTCCTATCATCTGCATTGCATGAACCATGACTTGCCGATATATTTTAGCAATATCTCCGGTGAAGGCAAAGGTATGCATTCTGAATCTTAGAATGATAGAGTAAAGATCCTGTTGTATTGTCATTCCAACCATCAATATATCATTCAATTAAATATTGTTAGAAGTTTTAGAAGATGCATAAAATACAACCCTAGTTTTGGTAGTCGAGCTACTAAGCTTAAAACTGGACGATGGGTAGATAATAGCTTCCACCTTCATTCCCTGACTGAGTAGATGTATCCACCTTAACCGTATGCCCCATCGCCGCATACTCGTGAAGAAAATTAGAGTACTCATGCTTAAGTGAGGGCTGCCTGCTGAAACGCCGTTCTAATTTAGTTAGTCTTGACATGGCATGATTGAAGGAGTTTCCGAGAACCTCAGGTTTCTGCTTGAGGGGTAAACGAACTATGAATATACCTGTAGCATCCCTAGTAGTATTCTCTGTAAAGTGTTTTTCTGTGGCTCTCTCTTCTCTTGACATGACTCGTGACGTAAGCTCTTCTATTTCCCAGAACAGTTGTAGTTGGGTGTCTAACCTGTCCTCTGACTTCGAGAAACATGTATTTAGAGTAAGATGTTTCTCTTCCCTACGATGGTAGTGTCCAGCAATAATCCATCCTAGTTCAGTGTCTTGAAGAATAGGATCATCTGTTGATCGAGTTCTGAGCCCAGGTTTCAGTAATGAAAAGAAATGTTCTGCGCCTATTAACAATTCAATGTCACCTGGCTAGAAGAACTTGGGGTCAGCGAGCTTCAAGTCAGTGGACAAGTTCCAATGCTCATGGTGAATGTAACTACTGGGCATGTTACCTGTGATACGTGGAAATACAGAGCAAGTCATATACTCACAGTGAAGTTACTTACAATGGATTGCAATTCTAACTGAACACTGTACCTTGACTGAGAAATGGAATCATTTATGCCGCTGATTGGTATGGGATTATTCATTTTATTAAGGCCTAATCGCTGTGCTAGACCTTCAGTGCAAAGCTTAACCTGACTGCCACTGTCAAGAAGTGCCCGGCTGACCTGCATTTGCCCTCTAGAACCTAGTACCTTGACCATGGAAGTGGACAGCAGAACCCCTACAGGGTCTCTTGTATTGCAGTATGTGTGAGAGGAGTTGGATGCAGTTTGATGGGCTGTACCTCCCTCTCTACCTGATGGATTATGTAATGAGATGTGATGCTTCCTACTACATAATTTACAGCCACGTGATTTGCACTGTTTCGCAGAATGCTCTGTACGCAAACAGTTAAAACATAAGTCCATTTCCTTAACCATTCTTTGTCTATCTTCCACACTGAGAGCTGCAAACTCTTCACATTTAAATATCGGGTGATTACCATGGCAGCAGGGACACTTTATGAGACTGTTAGTGGCGTAAGTGTAGCGTGGTTGAGTATCCCCTTCAGGTTTAGGCTTATTTCTCTCAGCTTGTTGTCTGTGCGATAGTGCAGTGTGCTGTGAGCTAGGGAAGTTCTCCAGAGCTTGCCGTTTGTGCTCAACAAATGACAGCAAATCATCAAGTGATGGAGCCCGAGTGTCTGCCTGTGATAATTCCCAGTCTCGTCTAGTACAAGCATCAAGTCCTTGAGCATACAGTTGAGTCAAAATAACTTCATGCAGTGGAATGGTAAGTTCTAGGCACTTGAGTGCATTCAAATGACTATTAAAAGTGTTAGAGTACCTTAACAGTTCTGCAGATGTTTCACTGGAGACTGATTTTAAAGTTAAAAGTGCCTTAACATGAGTAGCTGCTATTAGTCTCTTGTTCTCATATCTGTCCTTCAACATTTTCCACGCTACCTCATAATTTGTCTCTGTGATGGGTAAATTTTGAATTAATTGGCTGGCTGGGCTCTTGAGAATAGATGCTAAGTAGTGAAATTTCTGGACGCCTGGCAGATTATTGTTGTTATGGATCATAACTTGAAAACTGTCCGCGAATGAGAGCCAGTTTTCGTATTTTCCATCGAAATGTGGAATGTTAATAGCCGGCAACTTTAAACTCGCAACGCTGCTGACTTGAGTCCTTCCTGAATCTACCGTGTCGCGTGATGCCTCTTCAAGGTTCGCTATTATTTTACTCATTTCGCCCTTTACCTTGTAGTATTTGGTTTCGAATTCGGCACGCGCCTGATGATGAGCTTGCTCGTTTTCAACGTCTCCTAATTCTAATTCTGACTGCACGTCATCAAACTTCGACATTAATGCTCTCATGTCTTCGTATCGTAGTTTAATTTCACGCGAATTCAAATGTTGAGCGATGACATTCTCAACGAAAGTTTCCGAGCGGGTAAGTTGCGCTTTAAATCGCGACCTCTGCTTCAGAAGCTTTTGCCTTGTTGAAGATTCCATGATGGAGGGGGTAAGACAAGAAGAAGGAAAAAAGGAGAGCCTTAAACGAGACAATCCACAAGTAGGTCATCGGATTCTGGGGGCCTACACCTTCATGTGACCCAGTCGGATCTAAAGGAAACTTGAAATGAAATATTACGTATCTAACCACAATCAATACAAACTCCTTGATCAAGAACATCAGTACAGCAGCTCTCCAACAGACTAGGTTTCCGGGCGAAGAAGCCATAGAGTCTCAAGGATATAGACTATATAAAGGGAAACCTGGTAATAGAGTAATGGAAAATGTACCATTCCTTTGGCCTGGGTTTGCAGTACACCATCGACTGGTTACAAGCATACATGGCTTTTCATCACCAAACGATAGAACATCGGTGCCTTCCTTTAGATGCAAGAATGGGGGACACTCTATGATTAACTTCCACGCTCCTACCAATGACTCTAACAGGAAAAACCAGGAAATGACAAACCAGTACTGGGATGCCCTTGAGGAAACAATACCAAATCACCACACGACTATATTGTTAGGAGATTTCAATGCCCAGATCGGTAGTGAACAGAAATACCGGAAGATTGTAGGAAGATATCCTGCCCATAAGGGAACCAACAGCTATGGGGAACGCTTGATCAGTGTCTGCACGAAGTATGGATTAGTTTTGATGTCTGCAGCTTTCAAACACCTGCCCAAATAGCATAATGGGTGAATTCCAAATCGACCACGTAGCAATAGACAAGCTGCACCACAGGGAGATTATGAGTGTCAAGGTTATACGAGGAGCCAACATTGACTCTGATCACTACCTGTCTCTGGTTAAAACGAACCTGAAACCACTAATAAAGACCACGGGTATGTTAGCAAAAAGCACGAAGATCCCTAGATTTGATATCACCAAACTCAAAGAAGACAGCACTAGTTACCAAGAGAGACTGATTCATAATACCAACAGGATTAACACATCCACAAAATGGGATCAACTTAGGGATGCCATAACAGTAGCGGCTCAGGAAACAATGCCCAATAGACCTAAAGGGAACAAGCATCCGTGGTGGTCCAGCGAATGTGATAAAGCTATAGAAGCTAGGCGGATAGCGTTGATCAAATGGAATGTACATAGGAACGATGCTAATTTACAAGCCTTTATTGCACAAAGGAAAACTACGTCGAGGATCATAACAGGGGCCAAGAGGAAGTACAACCAGGAAATGATTAAGCAAGCAGAGGAGGATTTTGTAAGGAACAACTCTAGAAATCTATACAAGGGCCTCTAGCAACAAACAACCCAATTCGCTTCCCCTGCCTTATATCTCCAGAGACCAGATGGATCCCTGTGTCTTAATGACAGCGATTGTACCAAGACCCTAGCTAACTACTTCAAAGGACTCTTAAATGCAGAAGAACCTATTGAACGTCTCCAAGTTACAGAACCAACTAACCCTAACAATGAGTTTATCCCCCTTCCAACCTATGAAGGTCAGAAATATAATTAAACTACTAAAAAATAATAAAGCTTCTGGGGAAGACGGGATAGTAGCAGAAATGCTAAACCTTCCCGGAGAACACACCTTCAGGAGCAAACATAAAGTAATTCTGGACATATGGACTAGTGAGAGGCTCCCAGATGATTGGACGTCAGCCATTATCCATCCAATCCACAAGAAGGGAAGCAAAACAGATCCCAGTAACTACAGAGGAATATCACTCCTTGCCGTTACCTATAAGATATTTTCCAAGATTCTGGAATGACATGTAACAAGACAGTTGGACAAAGAGTTAGGAGAATATCATGCAGGGTTCAGAGCATCTATGTCCTGTGCCGAGCAGATACAAAATCTGAAGACCATCCTTCAATGCAGCAAGTCAAGAGCCCGAGAATGGGTAGCTATATTTGTAGACTTCCAGAAAGCATACGACTCAGTAGACAGAATTACTCTTTATAAGACATTAAGAGAACTAGGACTTAACGACAAGGTCAATAGGCTGGTGCAAGCCACCTTGCACAATACCACAGCCAGAGTAAAGTTTAGAGGACAACTCTCGGAGAGTTTCGCCATTAAAACAGGGGTGAGACAAGGAGATGTCATCTCATGCATATTATTTGACTGCGTTCTGGAAAAGATCATTAGAGAGTGGATGAGATTCCTTCCAGAGAACACTGGATTACGGATGGGGATTAAAGCCGACACCCTAAGGATACCATGCCTAGCCTTTACAGACGATCTGACTTTATTGGCAAATGACATACAGGAGGCTACTACTCGGCTCCAAACACTGCACTCAATAGCGGCTAAAACGGGTCTTTTGATCAACATAGGAAAGACCGAGTTCATTACTAACATCAAAGATGTCCCTGGAATGATGACAGTCAGTGATAATATCTACATCAAGAGAGTCAAAAGTGTAAAGTACCTTGGGGAATGGTTCTCAGAGAACCTCAGAGAAACAATGGCTCTTGAACACAGGAGACTCAAATTAGATAAGGCTTACCATGCCTGTAGAAAACTATATGCTTAAAAAATCTGTCGATGAATGTCAAACTAAGACACTACAATGCAGTAATCAGACCTTCAGTCCTCCATGCAGCAGAGTGTCTATATCTAACTAAGAAGACCCCATTAAGGGCCCTCGAGGTACAAGAAAGAAAGCTCCTGAGACGGATAGTGGGACCAAGAATTTTACCAGATGGAAGCCGATGGTATCAACCAAATCGTGAGCTACATAAACACCAAGAAAATCTCATAGCTGCCATCAGAAGAAGGCGACTGGCTTTTTACGGACACCTATCCAGAATGGACTCAAATAGGTTAACCCATAGGATCTTCAAGGCTGCTAACAAGGGCAAAGCTACTGGATTCGTGTGGATGAAGCAAGTGGAGAAGGACCTTTCGGAACTCCACATAGCTGATCGGAGTAACTATCACACAATTCTTAAAACTAAATCCTTTGTAACATCCCTCACAGAAGTTACCCACAGACCAAAAAACGAGACCAGGAAGTGGTCTGAGGAACGTAAGATTGAATTTAGCCGGAAAATGAAGGACTACTGGGCTATCAGAAAAGCTCGAGGTACCAACAAGAAAACAGCTGCCAAACCAACCGCTAAGAACACCAATTGTGGCAAACAACGACGATGACATCAAGAAACAGCTAAAACACTAGCACCGTGATCCATAGATGGCCCTAAATAAATAAATAAATAAATAAATAAATATTAAACGACTAAAGAACAACAGAACCTCAGGAAGAGACGGGATTGTTGCAGAATTCCTTAAGAATCTTGGTCCAAATTCACTCAAGGAACTTACAGAAATCATACAGAAAATCTGGAAAAATGAAAAACTCCCAGAAAACTGGAAATGTGCCTTGATTCACCCACTTCACAAAAAAGGAGACAAAACTGATGTGAACAACTATAGGGGAATCTCCCTCCTTGAAGTCGGCTACAAACTTTTCTCTGCATGCCTGTTGAAAAGAATACAAGAACAACTAGAGCATAAAATTGGTGAATATCAAGCTGGGTTCCGCCCTCACAGATCATGCACTGAACAGATCTTCAACCTCAAAACCGCTCTAAAATTCAGGGCCCTCAGAAACCTTCCAATCATCTGTACCTTCGTAGATTTCAAGAAGGCTTATGATTCAGTTGATCGTCAATCTCTGTTCAGCATCCTGAAAGAACAGGGACTAGACTCCAAAACGCTAAACTTGACCAAACAGACCCTCACTGACACGAAGTCAAGAGTGAAATTCATGGGAGAAATCTCAGACGAATTCCTGATAAAAACTGGTGTCCGGCAAGGAGATAGACTATCACCCCTCCTCTTCAACCTCGTACTAGATAAGGAGATGAGGGAATGGGAAAACTAACTGAAAGCACAAAATAGCTGGAACCCAGTAAACATCGGGACATGAAAAAACAAGCTTGAAATTCCATGCTTAGCCTTTGCGGATGACCTGGCCCTTTTGTCCAGCGATGAAGTCACAGCAATAAAGCAAGTTGAAATTCTCCAAGAATGTGCCAGAAAGGTCGGACTTCATATCTCCTTCCAGAAAACTGAATTTTTCTGTGCAAAACTAGACATCCATAGTCTCAATACAAAATACGGACAAATCAACAGAGTCCCTCACTTCAAATACCTGGACGAAATCCTCGAACCAACCGGACAAGAGAAAATAGCCCAAAACAACCGTGTCCAAAAACTCAGAAGAGCTTATGGGAGAACAAGAGAAATTTACAACAAAAAATGTATGTCTCTCCACGTTAAGATTAAACATTACAATACTGTAATCAAACCGGAGGCTTTATATGCAGGGGAAACTCTAACGCTTCATAGAAAGGGCGAACTGGAAAATATCTTAAAAGAAGAGCGAAAAATCATGAGGAAAATTTTAGGACCAAGACACACGGGAGAAGGGTACCGCCTCCAAACCCGGAAATCCACAGAAAAATTATCTAATATTGCGGCAGACCTCAGGAAAAAAGGCTAAAACTTTATGGACATGTTAAGAGGCTTCCAGAAACTAGACTAACCCACCAAGTTCTTGAAAGAGTTGACAAACTGAAGAATTTTCCTTGGATACAACAAACAAAAGCGGATATGAAGAACGCACAAATTCTCTGTGAAGACATTTTGAATCGAAATATATATAGAAAGGAAATTGACAATTGGGAAGTTACTCCAGAGAATGAAGTACCTAAAAGAGCAGGTACCAAGTGGACGGAAGAAAGGAAAAGGATCTTTAGTCAACAGATGAAAGCATCCTGGATCCTCCGCAAACGAAATCATAAATAAATCTTCGTGTGTTCCGAAAGGGACCATTCAAGCATAATAATAACAATAATAATATTAATAATATTAATAATAATAATAATAATAATAATAATAATAATAATAATAAATATGATAGTGCTTATGCCGTGCCAAGAAAACAAATTGAAACTTTGCAGGTCTTCTACAACAATGAGCTGTAGTGATACCCTCGTTCGTCACCAGGTGGCTCGCTGTAGCGATGCTTTCATGGGCCGTGAGAGCATCAATGTCAACAAAATAAATAAAAAATAGTTTAAGCGTTTAATTTGATTATTTAGCACTGTCAAGATTACAAAGTGGTAGACTGTGTACATTATCTAAAGCTGTGGTTGTGTGCCTGTGTACTGTGTACTGTTTTTCTAGGAAAATCGTGCGTGTTTTTCATTGCTCACCCCATCTCAACTGAAATCTCCAATGCCCCCAACGCAAACAACGATAACTTCGTTATAAAATAAGGAAGTAATTTTATTTTCTGATATCACAGCCATAACTCGTAATGAAAGGAACTTACGAAAATGTTTGTCAATTTATATTTATGTCTTTCTTTCGTTGTTAATCTGTTTACCCTCCAGGGTTAGTTTTTCCCTCGGACTCATTGAGGGATCCCGCCTCAGGGGCAGTGTCCAGGAGCATGAGATATTGGGTCGGGGAGGATGAGCAGTACCTCGCCCAGGTGGCCTCACCTGCTATGCTAAACAGGGGCCGTGGTGGGGGATGGAAAGATTGGAAGGGATAGACAGGAAAGAGGTAAGGAAGCGGCCGTGATTTTAAGTTAGGTACCATCGCGGCATTTGCATGGAGGAGAAGTAGGAAACCACGGAGAACCACTTCCAGGATGGCTGAGGTGGGAATCAAACCCATCTCTACTCAGTTGACCTCCCGAGGCTGAGTGGACCCCGTTCCAGCCCTCGTACCACTTTTCAAATTTCGTGGCAGAGTCGGAAATCGAACCCGGGGCCTCCAGGGGTGGCGGCTAATCGCGCTAACCACTACAGGACAGAGGCGGACAGTAGCCCATTTCAACATTTATAATATTAAGGGTCTGTACTACGACAGCCAGATAAAACTGCGGTTTAAATTTATGTGGCAGTTTGCACATTTATCTGGAAGTTCGGTTGAAAACGCGTACTACGACTTTCGTTTATGTGCAATCTGAGAGAATAATCTCTAGTTTAGCTATGCCGAAATTGGAGAGGCAGTTAACGTTCTTATCGGCGAATTGGCTCCTATCGGGGACGCTACTGTAAGAATCAACATGGCTACACATCAAGACGAATCTGCATCTCCATGATACTGTACGAAAAATAAGTTGTCATAATGTAATCTATGTGTATATTTATAAAATATATCGTGCTTCCTGTCCGGCTATCACAGAATATTAAAAGATTTTCCAAGCCTGCAAGTTGTTGCTACTGACTGGATGAGTTGCAGGCATAACGTTTGTTGCTGGCGCGCAGTTGTTTATGGGTTCGAGTTCCAACAGTCCAACATTTTTTTACCTTCTGAATGGTAGTGGGTAGGGTACTAAAGGTGATAGTACACATTTTCTAATCACTAAAGTGCGTGCCAAACGGTTGGGTTCTATTCCAAATCTATCCGCGGCGCCTATACGGTGTAAAATACGGCGTTGTTAATGGGAATTCGTCTGTCGAATGAGGACGTTAAGGTTATATTTCTTTGAATTCATAACAACTTGCTAATAAGTATTTACACCAAAAGTGAGATAAATGCTTGCCAGTTACTTTTCTTACATTGTCCTGGAAAGAAGAAGTTAACTATATATATATATATATATATTGTGACCGTACCGGAACAATTAGTATTTATTTCAAGTGATATGCTTGGTAAGGAAGCTGGCAGCAAGCTTTCTTTGTGTGGATGCTGGGGGTATCGTCAGGTTGCGCAATACGAAGCCCGCCAGAGAGGCGCCTTCACCCGCCCACTGGGTGGCTTAAAGAATCCCCGAACTAGGCACACGTCATAGAAGAAGCAGGAGAAGAACACTATTTAGCGACTCCATATTGGAAAACATATGCCAGCGTACAGCGATGCCAAAGCAATCGGGCAAATTTTAATGCATTTTCGGCATAAATAAGGCTTAATTAACAATACTGCACCCGTTAGAGTAGTGTGCTGAATTTTGGTGGAATTATGAAGTCAGGAGTTCTGGTAGGAAATACTCTCCAAGCGAAAGGCGTTGGTAGACAACTTATATAATACCCATAGCGTACGGACGCGATGGCTGAAACCAGATGCTTTTGGGGATTCACCACTTCCCCTCCGATGTTATTAATTAATTACGGCAGATCCGCCGAACATATTCAACTCCGCATATCATAGCGTACTTGTGCATAACCAAGTCACACAGTCTAGCGTATTGCTAATTTCGACAGGCTGGTTTATCCAGGAAAGACCAGAATCAGAGTGGGGGAAGGACACGCTAGCCACCCCTATTCCCGGTTTGGCTATAAGTGGTTGCAGTTTCTCGAGGGGGGAGTAGTCGACAACGAGCTTCAGAAGGTGGAACTACGTGCGGTCCGCGAGCAAGGTCTACCTCTTCTTTGTCTGAATAACTGACACAAATAAACGGGAGTGAAGTTTTAAAAGTGTTTTCCAGTGTGCAGTGATAGTAGGAAATGTAACTATATGACAAAGGTATTTGTGCGACATCCGATCGCGAAGTAAACTCTGAATATTTGTCAGTATGTCGTAGGTAGTGACTGCGAAAGGGTGTGTACGTCGTGGGGGAACGAACTCTAGACGGAGAACGCTCATCGCGAGGTTGATGACTATAGCAGTAAGGGGGCTCATTTTTCGAGGAGTCTAACTTTGGGATTTGGTAAACTTTGTTTCAAAAGAAAATCAGATCGTGTGAAGAAATACTATCAGTTTAAATCCATGTAACATTGAGAGCAGGATTTCCGGAACAGATTATAACACCACGTAAAGGGGAATGATAAGTACAGGATCTGATTTAATCGAGACAAGAAAGTAAGAAAAGGACGGTTGATATAAGTCACGGACGTAGGAGGCGATAGACTTGGGAAGGAGGAGACCATGAATTTACAGCTCGCCTGATTTAACGAAATAGACTAGCTGAGATATCCATAATAATTAGCATCACGTAACTAGCATCGGTCTAGAACGATAGAGGGGAAGTTGGATGGTGTCGAGTGATCAACAAGTGTGCAAGATTGTGTAAATATAATTGCAGTGATTTGTTTACCAGGAAGATGGATTACTCCAGCAAAGTCATCACACTTCTAGAACCAAGGACTGCACGAGCCAGCGACATGGAGTGAGCACCGATGGCAGGCCCCTGAAAACTTCGGGCGGGGGCCAGAAAAACATCATAAACTGTTGAGTATTGAGCTATTTTCTTCCAATGTTAGTATTTCCCCTTGTAAATAGAGTTACTGTAAGGATAGGGTTAATGATGAGGTAATTGATAGGTTAATTACCTGGAGTGGTCGGATGACCCTTGTTTAATTTGTTTTTTGTAAGTAGATATGGGAAGGAAGTGAACCAGGAAGGATGTATAGAGTTTGGGACCCCTTTTAGAAGCTGCATGCGCATGCTATATTATATATTTTTGTCATGAGTGCTGAGAAAGATTTGAGGGGAGAAATGAATAGAAATTTGGCCAGGTTAATGCCATAATTTCATCTGCGTGACTGCATAATACGAGCAGGGATTAGTAGGTGTCAGTATCATTAACATGTGCCTATACAGAAGTTAATGTGGGATAGTGACAGCACTCAATTCATAAAAGTAGAGACAGTAGTTTGTTTTTGCATGCTAGTGTATAAGTTTGGCTGTAACTGAAGACGTTCGAGAAAATACGTGCGGAGGTTCAAACCTGGCCCACCCTACACATTAGCTAGGCTAATAAAGTAGAGATTTTTCTAGTTGAGTTTGATCATGTCTGAATATTATTATTATTATTATTATTATTATTATTATTATTATTATTATTATTATTATTATTATTATTATTATTATTATTATTATTATTATTATCTTAATGTAAGTTGATCAGTGTTTTATACCGATACATTTTAAGCAACAGATTAGTGGATTATTATTATTATTATTATTATTATTATTATTATTATTACTATTATTAATTTCTTAAAGTATTTTGATCGGTGATTTGGTACCGATAGATCTCGAACAATAGGGTAGTATCTGACAGGTACACAATCTCGCCTCTAAGGGGAGAGATTAGGAGACATTGCTCTTTGGTAAAGGCTGACGAATGTACGATGAAGGCTACGGGAAGAAATGTGTGGTTGAACTCCAGACTCCTGGCAAAATTAGGGAATTTTGCGATAATATGGCTGCTTAATTTGAGAAGTGTATTGTTGGATCATAATGATAGTATGAGTTAATTCGAGCAGGTGTACCCTGCATTAGCTCAATTGTATGGTTTTATCGACCCCGTGACTGCCGCTATTGTGCGTGCTAAATGTCCTTTCGCCCGTGTTGTGGAAGGGAGCTTTGACAAGCAGTAAGTTATTGCCCGAGGGAGCAGGTCAGAGTGAGAAGCAGCTTAGAGAACTTGACTCGCCAGAGAATGTTTCTTTTAAAACGTTGCAGTTTTCTGTGAGAAGAGGGACAGAATATTGATGTAACCACCACACCCAGTCCGTGAGCCATGACCCGAAAGCAATGTAGAATATTTTTACGACTGTCAGTGACATGATTAGGTTAATTAGGGTTTTTATTTCAGTGTCCCTGATGGAGACGACCAGAGTCTCAGGTTCGAACCTCAATAGAGCACAGAAGGGACCGATAGCTCGCTCAAGTAGCGGGCGCTACGAGATGAAATACAGCCATTCATACTTCGTGTTGTTGTATAATGTGTGTTCCTTTTCAGAGTGTGATCTTGTTTTATGTTATGTACTGTTCTGGGCGAGTTTAGACTTCGTGAAATTTCACTGGTAGTTGTTGGAAGTGACGGGTTCGTTGTCGAGCCTGTGTTCGTGTGATTTTTATTTCATTTGTCTTCCAATTGGTGGAGACGCGCAATATTATTGTCTTTTCCATGGTTTACGTAAACATATGTTTATTTCTCCAGTATACTTTTTATTCACGTATAGATATTTGGTGGCGGTAGATATAAGATAAAATGACCACTCCGGGGTAGTTGAATTAGTGTAAGTAAATTTTAACTTCATGATATGGGATTCGGTCCCAGGGAATACTGATATTTGGAGGAAAATGGTTCGAATTGTAACTGTAAATAGGTAATCTGTGTTATATTTTGTTTGTGTAACACTCAACAGTTTTGATATCCAACGGGAGATAGACAGACAAAACCGATGGTATGAACGTAGTATGTCAACGAGATTGGTCATCCCTCGGGGATGTATATTTTTCTGTGTATGTCAAATCAGGTATCCATCAGCTTGTTAGTTCGGATGGAAGTCTTCTTGCATTTGAAATATCCTTAGGAACTGTGGTCATCCACATAAATATTCTTATGGAATGTGGATGAAGTTTAGCTGATGGATGGTAGCACAGATTTTACCGTTGCTAAGTATTTGTATTCAACTTGTCAATTTATATTAGTTTACCAAGGATGTCATAGTGTATGTGTAGATTTCAACGAGCGCCTTAGTAAATTTTGGAAAACTTATTTGTGCTTATTCTTTGCCGAAAAACGAGCATCCAAAAATCCTCTTCCGTTCATTGTAGGCCTTTAAGGTAGTTTATGTTTGATAGCCTCTATTTGCCGCGAACGTTCTTCGGCCCTGAGGAGTCCGGGTTCAGACCTCAGGAACGGGAGAGCTTTGATCTAGCTGAGTCGAATGGTCGATAACTTTTCATGTGAGTGGATTAAGTATACAATCCCAATGAGGAGAAATCGGCACAGACCAAAAAGATCCCTAGACTATCGACTTCCGTGGAGCATGGTCCCATGTGTTCGTGACCCGAAAGGGTTGGTTTGTTGTCACATGGTCCCATGAGTCATGGGTGACGGTGGGAAAGGTCCCAATATATGGTTCCCTTCTAGGAACCTTATTTTTTGATATAGGCCAAAGCCAGGCATTCATACAAATGGAGGCACATCCTTCCCCTGGTGCACCTTCACTAGATAGGAGGCTTGCAGTGGTGTCTCAACGGCGCAATAGCGCCAGCGTCTTGGAAAGATGAAGCATTCCAGCTGATGAGCCCACTGCTACACTGGGGCAAGACGCTGGTAATTTCACGATTGAAAATGCCTAAAGACTTAATGAGCTTGAATGTCTTTAAGAAACTAACTACTTATTAAATTAGCAGCAATAAATTGAATTAATAATACAATGAATGATCCTGCGCTGTACACACTGGCATTAATTACGAACATAAACTTTACTTTGGCTGTAATACGCATCGTCGTATAAAGTATTGGTTAGACACAAAACAAAATTAGCCTATACTCTGTGGTAGGAATTATTTGATACGATACATAACCTGAATCTTAACCTTTGCGCCCAGGTTATATTTTTAGTCTTTATTTCCTACAACTTCTGAGTTTCTTTACATACTTAATTAATTTTAATATTTCTTCATGTGTGTAGATTTCAGTCCTAATTCTGTTTTTGACCCGAACTTCCTCATCAAACCTTCATAAGAGTTTGATACTGGACTCTAGTAATACAATTCCAAAAGAAATAGCGCTAAACAAACGAAAACACCAGGGAACACGTATACCGCCGCACTAAATTTCACTATATTTTCAGTAAACTTTTTTTTTTTTTTTGCTAGTTGCTTTACGTCGCACCGACACAGATAGGTCTTATGGCGACGATGGGACAGGAAAGGGCTAGGAGTGAGAAGGAAGCGACCGTGGCCTTAATGAAGGTACAGCCCGAGCATTTGCCTGGTGTGAAAATGGGAAACCACGGAAAACCATTTTCAGGGCTGCCGACAGTGGGGTTCGAACCTACTATCTCCCGAATACTGGATACTGACCGCACTTAAAGCAACTGCAGCTATCGAGCTGGGTAAAACCTTATTACCAACGTAATGAAAATGTTACTACATCTTCCGCGTAACAATACCGTCGTTAAAATCCGATAGTAGTACGCAAGATAATATTTAACTTGTAGTTTGCTAAACTGCAGCCTACGTCTATCTGACAGTTCTACAACAGTGTTTATAGAGAGATAGGAACATGTTTGTGTCCATGGGCGCCCGCAAGGGGGAGCAAGGCGGGGGGCAGGAATTCTAAAAGGATTGATGTTCAATTGTTTAATATCATACCAGATTATTTCATAAACTGAACTTCCTGACAGTCATCTGTTATAACCGGAAATTTCCGTAAACACTTGATTGTTGCTGACGTTATATTGGTTTTTGTGTTCAAGAAAATTGTTAATATTCCCCGCTCCTGGAAAAGATCCTGCTGGCACTCATGTTTGTGTCGTATTTTCCTTCCTCCCTGCCATTATGTTCGTCTTTTTGTTCCCATGACGTCTGTTCACGACTTGTAAATTTAAGACTTCATGTTCTCTATTTGCACGACGCTAATAAAGCGTCCAAGCAAAACATCCTAGAATCAATAACTTGGTGTGGAGAGAAAATAATTGAATGTGTCAAGAACAATAAAAACAAACAAGCCGCATATCTCACCAGAATTTCCATTTATGTTTTCAGTAAATTTGTTATCTTAATTCGTAAGTTGTACAAGATGTACACAAGTGAAGAAAGCACGAACATTTTAAAAATGGCGCAGGTTAAATTCAATTGTTTATCTTGCGAACGTTTCTTTTCATAACATTTTAATGTATTGTGTTTCGAAACCCGTAAGTGCTGTAGGTCTAGAAAAGTCATTCGATTTGAGATTCTGAAGGTAATCGTGATCAGGCGAAGAATTATCTACAATCTTTACAAACATCAGTCTGCAATGTTAAGAATACAGGGCTTTGAAAAAACAAACATACCAAAAGAGAAAAGCGAACAGCAGTCCAGAAAGGAGTGAGTCAAGGTTGCAGTTTTTCCCTCATTCTTTTCAATGTTTATATATAGAACAGTCAGTAAAGGAAATCGGAGAGAAATTCGGAAAAGTATTCACAGTCCAAGGAGACGAAATTAAATCCCTGAGATTTGTCGATGATATTGTTATTTTATCTGAGACTGCAGAAGATCTTGAGAAATTCTTGAATAGTATGAACAGAGTCTTGGGAAATGAGTACAAGTTGAAAGTCGTAAATAAATCCAAAACAAATGTATTGGAATGCAGTCGAACGAAGGCAGGTGATACAGGAAATATTAGTTTAGGAAATTAAGTTTTAAAGGAAGTAGATGAGTGTTGCTACTTGGGTAGTAAGATAACTATGGAAGAAGTAAGGAGGACATAAAATGCAGACTAGCACAAGCAAGGTAGGCCTTTCTTAAGAAAAGAAATTTGCTCACTTCGAACATTGATTTAGAAAGTTGTTTTTGAAGAGTTTCGTATGGAGCGTGGCATTGTATGGAAGTGAAAAATGGACGATAACTAGCTCGAAGAGAAAGAGAATATAAGCTTTTAAAATGTGGTGTTACAGAAGAATGCTGAAGGTGAGATGGATAGATCGAATCACGAGTGAAGAGATGCTGAATCCAATTTGTGAGAAGAGATCGATTTGGCTGAATTTGTCAAGAAGAAGAGATAGAATGACAGGACCGAGCTCGATAGCTGAAGTCGCTTAAATGCGGCCAGTATCCAGTATTCGGGAGATAGTAGGTTCGAACCCCTCTGTCGGCAGCCCTGAAACTGGTTTTCCGTGGTTTCCCTTTTTCACACCAGGCAAATGCTGGGGCTGTACCTTAATTAAGGCCACGGCCGCTTCCTTCCCACTCCTAGCCCTTTCCCGTCCCATCGTCACCATAAGACCTATCTGTGTCGGTGCGACGTAAAGCAACTAGCAAAAAAAAAAAAAAAAAAAAAAAAAAGAATGACAGGACACATCTTAAGATAAGGTACCCAGGTTGGTGTTTGAGGGAGGTGTAGGCGAAAAGAAATGTAGCGGTAGGCCAAGGTATGACTAACGTATGTGTAGAAATGAAAACGTTAGCACAGGATAGGATCAAACAAGTCTATGGACTGATTACTGAAACAAAAACAACGTGCTTTTAAAATTTACCAAGTTCGGTTTTATTTCTCGGGGGCGGGGGAGTCTAGTGGCGCGCCCCACCAACACTAGCTATATTGGTAGCGACGTGAGGCAGCTCGCTGTAGTTGTCACGGCGCGCTGCAGGAGTACAGGTCAGTGTGCAACACAAGCCTGAGTAGCTCGGGTGTCTCAGTCCGGTGGTATACGTCAGCCTCGTGTTGATAGATTTACTGGCGCACAAGAGAACTCCTGCCGGTACTTCCACATCTCCGAAAACCTTAAATGTAGCCTAGTTAGTGGACGTAAAATCCGATGGCATTATTCTCTCTGTGTTTTCCATCTTCCTAACACAGAGGTAGACAGTTGAACAACAGGTAGATATCTTTACTGTTTCTAGTGCTCAATTCAAATCTGAAAACTGTTTGCTCTATCACGTCAGGTTTTGAATTCGTCGACGAAGCTATATTTTTCATGGAGAATTGCTTTCATTGTTTTTCGTTATTTTTCAAACAAAGCCAAATATTTTCTTCTCTTTTTATTGTCACTAATGAAATGTCGTATGGCTTTTAGTGCCGGGATATCCCAGGACGGGTTCGGCTCGCCAGGTGCAGGTCTTTCTATTTGACTCCTGTAGGCGACCTGCGCATCGTGATGAGGATGAAATTATGATGAAGACAACACATACACCCAGTCCCCGGGCTATTGGAATCTACCAATTAAGGTTAAAATCCCCCACCCGGCCGGGAATCGAACCCGGGACCCTCTGAACCGAAGGCCAGTACGCTGACCGTTTAGCCAACGAGTCGAACTTTATTGTCAGTGGCAGTGGATATTATGGGGTCCAGAAGTCGCATAATTAACCAAATCTGTTTTGCAACGTGTAACAGATATGTGCCATTTGTAGTATCCATGTGGCAGTCAGCTATGTCAGCGCGGTCAGGGGGTGTTACTAGGGTGCGAACCCGCATCCAGTGGAACATTTACAAACAAAAACTGGCAATAAACTAAACAACGTTCAGAGACAAAATTGCAAAACCAAGAGATCTGTTCAATCTATTTTCTATGAAGCCTTTAAAGTTGGATTTTTGATCGTAAAGTGAACATGGTCCGCCTCTGCGGTGTAGTGTTTAGCGTGATTAGGAGGTCCGGCTTCGATTCCCGGCTCTGCCACGAAATTTGAAAAGTGGTAGGAGGGCTGGAACGGGGTCCACTCAGCCTCGGGAGGTCAACTGAGTAGAAGTGGGTTCGATTCCCACCTCAGCCATCTCGGATGTGGTTTTCCGTGGTTTCCCACTTTTCCTCCAGGCGAATGCCGGGATAGTACCTAACTTAAGGCCACGGCCGCTTCCTTCCCTCTTCCTTGCCTATCCCTTCCAATCTTCCCATCCCTCCACAAAGTCCCCTGTTCAGCATAGCAGGTGAGGCCGCCTGGGCGAGGTACTGATCATCCTCCCCAATTGTATCCCCCGACCAAGAGTCTGAAGTTCCACGACACTGCCCTTAGGCGGTAGAGGTGGGATCCCTCGCTGAGTCCGAGGGAAAAGCCGATCCTGGAGGGTAAACAGATGATGATGATGATGATGAAAGTGAACATAACATTGACCTTGATCGTATTGTGCTTGTTCTGTATTTCGGTGTAAGATGTTACTGCGATCTGAATATCAACAAAGTTAACTTGTTCCAGTGTCCTCATCTTCATCATGTTCTATCAAGTATCGGCCGATCCTGGCCGCGCTACTGGTCTGAGTTGTTCCTCGTGTGCAAATGTTTGATATCTCAAGAACGGTGGGTGATGGAGAAAAGTGGTTTGCATATTTTGAATCAAGATGGTTCCATGTGATTCCTGGTGATCCTAGGGTGGAATTTTCACTTCAAAATCCCAAGTTGTAAGGAGGGACGCCGGCCCCGTGGTCTAGGGGTAGCGTGTCTGCCTCTTACCCCGGAGGCCCCGGGCTCGATTCCCGGCCAAGTCAGGGATTTTTACCTGGACCTGAGGGCTGGTTAGAGGTCCACTCAGCCTACGTGATTAGAATTGAGGAGCTATCTGACGGTGAGAAAGCGGCCCGGTCAAGAAAGCCAAGAATAACGGCCGAGAGATTCGGCGTGCTGAACACACGACACCTCGTAATCTGCAGGCCTTCGGGCTGAGCAGCGGTCGCTTGGTAGGCCAACGCCCTTCAAGGGCTGTAGTACCATGGGGTTTTGGGGGGTTTGGTAAGGAGGGGCATGGCAATGCTTCAATGTGAGTACGGACCCAGAGCAAGCGAAGATGTTATTTATAGTTATAGTCGTCCCCGTGTAAGGACGTACCCTAAGGGTGCAACCTTACCCTTTCTCCCCTGTAATATTAAAGTATTGATTTATAGTAACTTTTCTTGCTGTTGGGTCTTTTTCAGTGTCGGTAACCATACAGTTTAGGGACCCTACGTGCCGATACGACGTCTTACATTTACCGTTAATCTGGCACGTTGGCAACGTTCAATCACTGTTCTAGCGTGAATTGCGTGTTGCCACCGCATTGGTATTAAAGTCACTAATGATACATTTGCGAGAATATTTAAAGAATATTTTCTTTTTCTGTGGGATTGTAAATCTATTTGGCTAATACCAGGTAAGTAGAATTGTGGCATGTTCGGATAATGCATTTAATAACATAGTTTGTGTGAAATGATGAGCACAACATTCTATTAATTACGTTCCTATTTCGTCCCATACTTATACGAACAGAATTCGATTGGGATGTCTAAGAAGGAAGAAAAATCTGCAAGAACTCCTCCGAAAAGGAAAGCAAGGTTACGTCCTTTACAAACATCAGGTCAAGAAATGCTTGTACATTGCTACGAGCAATTAAAACACGAACTACGACGAAGAAGGTATCAGTCGCAGTGATACGAAGCTAATGGCAAGAGTTTCATTATTAACTGGGGTAAGTGTTCGTTTTTATCTTGTTTCTATGATAAGTTTCTGACATAATGACAATCAGTTCAAATGGAGCAGTATTTCATTCTGAACCTAACCTAACCTAATCATGTAGGCCTATACCATGTCTTGTGTCGACTTCGATACGGTTTGTAGACTTAACCTTTGTGTATTCCTGTTGACGTACGGTGTATGTGTATGTAAGATATTTCTGTGTGTGTATTCTTACAGGGTAGTGGTGAATATATATGTTATATATTATATTTTATTTAAAAATCTTAGAATAATTTATCTTCATCAGGTGTCTTTGGTTTCAAATGTGCATTTCTCTTTCAGGGTCGCCCACATACTCCTGGAATAGACCGCACAAATCTGGACATGATGTTCAAGGAGTAATTCGTCGACCTGTGTCTGAGGGAGGAAGACTGGTTATTGTTCATGCTGGAAAGAAAGATGGCTTTGTACCTGGTATGTTCTTACTTTATTTTACTTCATTTTATTATAGTGAGGTGATCTCTCTTTTCATAGTTATGAGGGTATTTAGGGTTTGTAGTACGGATGTAAAGGGGGAGGGCACGTAAGTCTCTGATAAAACCCCAACTTGAGTACAGTTCCTGTGTATGAGACCCTCACTAGGATTACTTGATTTGAGAACTGGAAAAGTTCAAAAGAAAGAAGCACGATTTGTTGTGGGTGATTTCTGACAAAAGAGTAGCGTTACAAAAATTTTGTCGAGTTTGGGCTGGGAAGACTTGGGTGAAAGGAGACGAGTGGCTGGATTAAGTGGTGTGTTCCGAGCTGTCGGTGGAGAGGTGGTGTGGAATGACATTGGTAGACGAATACGTTTCAGTGGTATTTTAAAAGTAGGTAAGATCACAGTACAATTATAAAGTTGAGGATGAAAAGTGGGGCAAATATTTGTTTTTATTTTTTTTAAGAAGGGAGTTAGGGATTGGAGTAATTTACCAAGGGAGATTTCAATAAATTTCCAAATTCTTTGAAATTATTGAAGAAAAGACTAGGCCTATCCCTGAAACTACATCTTCCACCTGGGCGACTGATCTAAGTGCAGATCAGTGGTGCCCGATTGATTGAAATTGACTGGCACGAGATCGGTAGTGGCATTATAACTTACCGCTCATTGGGTTCTGTACGTGGTTTTTGATTTTGACTTCTCCACTGTCAAGGGATCTCTTGGTTATTAAAAAGACTTGCAGGTATTCACTTTAGGCCAATGATTAACCTTAGAGAGGTACTTCAATCAAAACTTCCCCAGTGTATTCTCATATAATATTACTGGATATTTGTATCAGTAAATTACTTGTATTGCAGGCCTATTTATTATGTTTATTCTGCATTCGACAATCTCCACCTGAATCGGTGCTTGATACCTGACTGTTGAACACCTTCCAAGCTTCTTATTTCTTACTGCCTGATATAGGTTCAGTGTTCGCAGCAATTACATTTGTTCTAAGGTATTGAAATGGGTGTTTATACTTATATCTTTAATGCAAGTGATCGTGGACTTCTAATCCAGATATAGGCCTACTAATGGAAATACATTCATGAGAGATGTTAGGATAAAGTAGTGTAAGTAGTAATTCATTGACTTCATCATCAGGTGACTTTGCTACACAGTAGTTGGTTTCACTTAAAATCAGACATCTTTTGTATCATTCAACAGAAATCAAACTTTTTTCAATTAATAGGCCTATCCTTGAAGAGGGGTGATTTCATATTTTTAGGGAATACTTATTTTTAGAAGAAATAACTTCATACTAAAACTTAAAATTCTTACAGGTGCTGATTTGATGCTACAAACTTGAAGAGAAATCAAGATTATGCTACAAAAGATGAGCTGCAAAGGTTGTGTAATATGAATCGAAGTCACTTAAAGAGGTACAGAAACATAAGTTTAGATAATGTTGTTTACATTCATGTTGTTGACTTTCATGTATGCATAACAATATTTCTCTGTTTCTTTAAAACCAGGTACATTGTTGACGAGATGCTGCACAGTGAAGGCCATACTGTCCTACGATTTCCTCCATACCACTCATTTTTCAATGCCATCGAATTTGCATGGTCTGTGGCAAAACAGTATTATAACAAAACAGTGGCTTCAAGACCTGGTCATGGATTGGACAGAGCTACAGCTGTGTGGAAAGAATCTCTTGATCAGGTAGGCCAAGTGGAAATGTTATTTATTGGATATAGGCAAGTGGAGTTTATAATATACTTGTCAGGTTGTGATACTTCAATATATCCTACAGGTGACAGCAGAGATGTGGAGAAATGAAGTGAAACACACTGAGAAGAAGATTGTCGAGTCGGCCAACGAACTGGGTCATCTTTGAAAATGTCTTTTTCTATCAGCAGAGGCTTTTTTTAAATCGTCATATTTTGTATAGGCTACGCGAGATGGACAGTAGCCCACTGGTTTTCTGATTAAACATCATTTATTTAAGCTGTTGCATCAGTCTACTTACATACTCACTGTCCACGTATACCGGTAACCTGGTGATTCGATTATTGAAGCATTGTGCAATGATGCGACATACAAACTGAGACAATTTCGAGTGGTCATGAGCATAACTCATAGTCATAGGGTAGGCTAAATAATAATGTTATTGGCTTTATGTCACACTAACAACTTTTATGGTTTTTTTGAGATGTTGACGTGCTGGAATTTAGTCCTGCAGGAGCTCTTTTATGTGCCAGTAAATCTACTGACACGAGGCTGAGCACCTTCAAATGCCATCGCACTGAGCTCGGCCCTGCCAAGTTGGGTTCAGAAGGCCAGCGCCTCATCCGTCTGAGCCATTCAGACAGGCGTGGAGGCTAGAGAGCTGAGTTTAAGTAATTGTCGAACCTCAACTAGTTATAAAAATACTGATTGTTTAAACTAATACGGTAATTAGAATAACCTAATTGCCTACCTACTTACAAGCTAGGTACTTTCGAATTATGTTCTGACTATGTTTTTAACACTGCAAATAAATCCATGATTTAAAACTCCCTGTAAGAAGAGGACAGTGAATGCGAGTGGGTATTATTTTCAAATGAGCTGAGCTCGAGAGTCCATTGTAGCATATGATTTTTCCAGTGTACCATACCTCTGTATGTATTGCTTCAGAGGAAATTTGGCTCTCCGCCAATGTCCAGTGTACCGATAATGAGCCGTGTGTGTGTTGTGTCTCACTGATCCGTGACTACGTACGATTCTTTCAGTGTGCCATGATTCACTGTGTCTCGCTGCAACGGAAGCTCCGCTCCCCGCCAGTGTCCATTGTGCCGATAAGGAGCCGTGTGTGTCATGTGGCTCACTGAGCCGTGATTGTGCATGATTTGTGTGTCGTGAGCTTGCCGTTCCTGTGAATCGATTCACTCGGACACTTGAATGAATCGATACACTGCTTCGAATCATGCACTCAGTAGCCAACATTAGTACAGGTACATAGTACATTACCATTAGGACAGATAGCATTGCAAAGTAATTCATCTTTACCATAATAATAATAATAATAATAATAATAATAATAATAATAATAATAATAATAATAATAATAATAATAATAATAATAATAATAATCGTATGGCCTCAGTTACCGTGTGTAGACATTTCAAGTTGACGCCATCTGGCTGTCTGCTCGTCAATTTTGACGTTCCGTTTTATTCTAGGCCCACTAGATGGCAGACCGAGTATACCGAAACTCTCTTGGGCGTCTCTGGCCGAGATTTAATTAATTTTGTCAGGTAAACACCAAATGTGTCGCCAGAGATCTTTTACATGCCGATATCGTACGGCATGGAGTGTCGAATGGACTTTTTTCCGCCCTTCAAAAATCCGACTACCTCTGCCGGGTTTGAACCAAGGCCGCACTAGATATACAGGCCATAAGGCTCCCCCTCCACTTCCGGCGCTACGTCACACGAATAGCCATCAGCTTCATCTTTCGCCAGTGAGTTGTAGACTAATATGAACCTCGCAGCAGTAAGGCTATCAATGGTGTTGAATGACTTAAACTTGCGTGAACATTGTGAATTATGCCCACGTCGTGTTGTGTACCTGGTTGTAGAAGCAACTATAGTTCAAAAGAGCCCAATATTTCAGTGTTTAAATTTCCTACTGACTTGGTTCGGAAACAAAAGTGGATCTTAGCCATCCATCGAACATAATTTGTCCCTTCAGCAAGCTCAGTTGTGTGCATAAAACACTTCGACGAACGTTTCGTAAATAGGGAGGATTCTATTAAAAGACCCGATGGGTCTATTTTAACAGTAAAACGTAACCATTTAAAACTCTCAAACGACGCTATTCCTACTAAGTTTGAAAATGTGCCTGCCTATCTGTCTAAAAATCTTCCAAGACCGAGGAAAACTCCTATTCAAAGACAAGAAGAAATTGAAAAACGAGAAGAAGAAGGAAAGAAAGTTGAGGAAGAAGATGACAGGATCAAGGACTTCGATGACGTTAAAGGTAATTTCACTACTAAATGCAAATTAGATTTTGACAAAGTTTTTGTCAATTTCGACAGCCAAAGTCTATGCATTTTCAAAATTTATATGACTGAGGAAAATATTCCGAAAATTGGTACTTCTTTAACCTTAAACAAGGCTCTTGATTTTAAAGCCATAAAACATGGTATTTTCATGAATGATAACCCTGATATACGTGCATTAGGTAACGGGGGCAAGATATGAAAATGGTCAAATTTGGAAAGTATCTGTAACTTCCTGTTTAGTCTTGCTTGTGACTCAAATGTGACTGTCCACGACAAAATAGAAACTGTGAACAAAATAATCGATGAAATTGAAAGTGAAGTTGATGACTGTATCATTACTGATAAATTAGAATTTTGCAAGGAACAGTTAAATTTAGCCTTTGCAAAGAAAGTGTCTTACTCCTGTATACTAATAAGATGGTTCGCTTCAATATTTTTCGCATTTTCTGGGGCGTATAAGAAGATAAAACAGTCAACGTTCCTTACAATGCCTCACCCTGTGTATTTGCAGTATTTTACCTCAAAACTAGGCACGGGAAATTCGGGTATAGATGATTCACATTGGAATTACTTGAAAAAGAAAGTAAAATTGTTAAATGAACATGAACGATTTCGTAACTTGTTGTTGGATGAAGTCTATGTAAAACCTGAGCTTAACTATAAAGGAGGAAAGGTAGAGGGAGTTGCTCTTAGTAGTAAAAGTGAAGGAAATAACGCAACATTAGCTACAGCTGTATAAACCTTTATGTTGACATCCATTCTTAAAAGAAATAAAGACGTTGTTAGTTTGTTTCCATGTGAGAACCTAACGTCACATTTCTTAGAAGAACTAAGTTTGCAAGTCCTTGAAGTATTAACAGATATAGGTTATAAGGTAGTATGCATAATTTCTGATAATAACAGTGTTAATAGAAAAATGTTTGAAAAGCTGTGCAAAAGCAATTTACAAACCACTTTTCAAAATCAATTTGATGAAACACAAAAGATTTTTGTAATGTTTTATACTGTTCATTTATTTAAAAGGTAAGGGGGGAGACCCAGCTTAACAAATGAAAAAAGAAGGTTAATATTCATTCTATTGTTAAATATGCTACAATTGTTGTTTACAATTCCTGCACATATCCCAATGTTGGCATGCTTCCTGACAACCGGAAGAAACTTCAATAATGTCAGAATTTTAATAATTTTAATATTTTAAAATTAAATGTTCAAAATTTGCCGCCTTTTTAACAATATATCACTGTTTCCCTTATACATTCCAAGTTTATAAGAATTTTCGTACTTTTCCTCTTTTAAAGTGTGTATCAAACCTCCAGCTACAAAATGAACCTCAATCATTAACATAGGCTGTAATTCGGATTTTTTGTTGGGTTTTTATTCCGAGCACCAGAAGATATTAATATTTTTGTAAATAAATATGTTATATAAAATCTAATTTCAATCCCATTGATCTGAATGAGGTACAGATTGTAGTACAACACTATGGGAGGAAACTCTGAAAATGTCATAATTATCCGTGAAACGGTAAGGGAGTTATGAAGGAAACCGTTAAAAAGGCGGGAAATTTTGAACATTTTATTTTGAAATGTTGTAATTAGAATTTTGACATTATTGAAGTTGCTTCAGAGCAATCAGAAGCAACTTCAATAATGTCAATGATTGCTCTGAAGCATGCCAATACTGGGGTATGTGCAGCATTTCTCAACAACGTTTGTAGCATATGTAACAATCGAATGAGTTTTGGCCTATTTTCCCTGCGTTAAGCTAGGTCTCCCCCCTTCTGGCTTAATGAAGCCGATAACTTACAAACTTTCGTGTTTCCTGACTTTGACAACCCTGAGTCAGACAAAAAATGTTTTGCTAGTGTTGGTCACCTTAAACAGCTCCACAGAGGAGAAGAGAATGATGTAGTTAGGATTGCTCCTGCCCTGAACCAAAAAGTGTTGTACCCAACTTCTTTAGAGCGGCAAAATGTAAACCTTTGTTCTAAGCTCTTCGATGAGAAAAATGTCGCCGCTTTAAAACACTTTGATAAAATAAAAAATGGAGATGGTTTCAAAAGCACAGCTGTATTCTTAGAAATAATTCTTCACTGGTGGAAGATTGTTAATGTTAAGCATGCTTTCAAAGGCGACCGATTTAACGACCCTCATTGTAACGCAATATTTTCAATTCATGACGACAATGTTTTATTTCTGCGCAAGTTTTTAACATGGTTAATTGTCTGTTCAAGGGGAGATTACACATAAAACGGAGAGTCGTCATGGAAAACTTACAAATGAAACTCAAACAGCCTTAGTTCATACTACAAAAACCATTTTACAGTTAATACATTTCTTGAAAACAAGTTTAGGATTCAAGTATGTATTGTTAGGGAAATTTCAAAGTGACGAATTGGAAGCAAGATTTGGGCAGTATAGGGAAATGAGTGGTGCCTGCTACCATATTTCAGTGAAGCAAATCCTTGAGTCAGAACGAAAACTGAAAGCCCTGACGGTAATAAACGCATATTCTGCTAAACATGCAGCCATCCCTATTAGTGATATTTCATTAAGTATGTGGATTGCAAGAGCTCAGATTGTAAAAGCTTCAAACCAACAGACATTTCACATTTTGAAAATGTGGTAGTTGAGTTAAATGATGTTATTGTATCTGAAAACATTTTGTTAGGTCTAGTTTATATTGGTGGATATATTTGTAAAATAATTATGAAAAAGTGTACAAATTGTCAAGATGTTTTATTGTTAAATAATGATAATGTAACGTCAGATGTGTTAAAGCCGGAGGACAATTTTTATTTCAATATAATTGAAATATCCATCAGATTTTATTGTTAATATTTTGATCACACAGTTTAAATTATTTAGTGTACTTATAAGAGATAAATTTGAATCGAGGGTTTTACATGGTGATTCTCAAAGAAACATTCTGATTTTGCTTGTCAACAAAGTTCTGGAAAATGAAAACGTCATGTTTGAAACATGCAGTGATTGTAGAAGTAGTTTTAAAGATTACGTTGACAAATGTATATACATCTTTTGTAATATATTATTGAATAACTATAGAAAAGTTATCGCAGACAAACTCGTGGCTAAGAAGAAGAAATCCTCAAGTAAGGATAGCCATAAATCAGCAAAGAAAAGGAAAATTGATAAACTGAGACCTTAAGAATTGTTAGATAGGTTTTAAGTTGAAGCCTAATTTCTAAGAAATGTTCCAGACTATTGTTGTGAATTGCTATCATGTATTTGCATAGTTACATTAAAACTATTTTTATACGTATTATGGGTTTTAATATTTTGCATGAAACCGTGTTCCGTTACAAATGACAGATGTCAGCTTAATTTTACGTAAACAAATGTACATAAACTGTTCCGTTATTTTTCCCCCGCATAAAACTCATGTAGTGCACAAGCCTAAATAAAACCACAATTGAAGGCGTGTTCAGTTATATCGTTAAGGTTCAATAAATTAATAATATCATGGGGACAGTGAGAGCGGGCCGTATACTACCATGCTGAACGCCAGCCACTCGCGTGACGTCACGGTCCGAGCCTTGTGGCCTGCCTATCTAGTGCGGTCTTGTTTGAACCCGCTATCTTGGGGTCCGGAGGCCGTCACTCTACCACTGATCCACAGAGGCAGCTGTCTTTACCATGAAATACATCGTCAACATAGATTAGTGAGGTTGGACATCCTGCCCGTCATCATTCATGAGTCGCTGTTGAACATACTGTACTTGTCAAAACTAGTAAGTTTCTATTTTACACAATAATAGTGAAATGTTGATTAAGACGACATACACCCAGCCCCCGTGCCAGAGATATTAACCAACGGTGGTTCAAATTTGTGACCCTGTCGGGAATCGAACCCGCATCCTGTGACCAAAGGCCAGCACGCTAACCATTTAGCCATGGGGCCGGACAATAATAGTGAAAAACCACGTTCACTGCAGCTATTGTTGACTGGATATTTCTTCTCTTTAAAGAACAGTGAGTACCACGAATTAATATCCTGTTTTGTTGATTCCTGTAAACTTTGTATGTACGGTGTTGGTTCGCCAGTTCCTAGCGTATCTACTGAATGAAAACTTTGTAGATCAATGGATTCACTTTTATGTTTATTGCCTTCAGTCGTCACGGCAGTGCTTTCAATGACAACAGTCGCTCGAGTACAATTCCTGTCGAACCTAACCTAACCCTGCGACAATCAGTGGTTTTCGGTGGATCACAACCTAACCGGTCATTATAATTTGTTTTCGGTGGATCACAACCAAACCTGTCCCTATCAGTGGTTTTCGGAAGAATACTGTGGTTTTCTCACAAGCCAATACAGACTCTTGAATCAATGTGTGAAAATGGGAAAGTGCAGAAAACCCTCTTCAGGAATGCCAATCTCAAAGTCCATAGTCTTTTTAGCGTTATCACACAGCTGAAATGTCACTTTAGAGGTAATTGTAAAAAGTCTTGTATATAGGCTCTACAGATAGGCTACATAGTACATTACCAATTCCATCTCGATAGCTATGAGACGCACACTGCATAGCGGTTTCGCTCTATAGATAAATCATATTATAGTGAAAAAAATTTCTTTAAAAATAATCTGTCTGACATGAAGGTCCAGAAGGAAAATACTTTCATTGGAATTCTTATTTATGTGTTCACCACCCTAGTAGGTTTAAATAAACCTTATAAATGCTTCGTAAGGCCCATTCTCGAATATGGATCTGCATGCTGGGATGCGTACAGGATGGGTTTAATAAATTCCCTAGAGAAAGTTCAAAGAAGAGCGATGCGTTTCGTAACTGGGAATAGGAGGAATACCATTAATTGGGAAAGTCTTGAATCTAGAAGAACTAGATCTCGCCTGTGTGGTCTTTATAAGAGCTATACGGAAAGGGCTGCTTGGAGTTATATTAGGAATAATTTGGAACCTCCCTCATACTTATCAAGAAATTATCATAAGCATAAAAACCAGCATACGGATGTGGGCAAGTTTTCCTTCGTCAACAGGATCGTAAGGGATTGGAATAAATTACCTGCAGCAGTCATTGATAGATTCCCTTCTGGTATCAAGTCATTTAAGAAGACCATTAGTGTTTGTGTAAAGTGAAAAGTAAAAGTTGTAAATTATGGGCACTGAATTTGTGATTTTCTGCTTGGATTCGATTGTGAAACTGGGAGGTTTTTACTTGTGGTATTCTCTTTCCAGGAAATTGCTTGCTGCACTCATGTTTTTGTAATTGTTGTTCTTGGTTAATTAACAATGTTTTTAACTTTATTTTTTATCACTTGTGACGTTAAGCTAGTAGTAAGCTCAATCTATAGTTTTGTAAGCCATAGTGTCAAGTATTGGAAATAATTAAGTGTGTGAAACTGTACATGATGCTGGATTTAAAACGACTAGTAGTATTTCTTGTAATATTTTTTATGGAATTCCTTTTTGTACCGATACTTGAGTTGTTGTAGTTGTTGGGTAGTAGGTTTTAACTTTATCATCACTTGTAGTGTTAAGCTAGTAGCAAGTTCAGTCTGTAGTATTGTAATTTGTAGTGTTAAGTACTGGAAATACTTAAGTTGTGTGCGAATATGTATATAATGACACTGGATTTATAAAGTTAAATTACTAGTATTTCTTGCTTGTTGTAATGTTGTTGTTGTAGGGTAATTACAGTTTAACTTAACTTTATTATCATTTATAATGGTAAGCTAGTAGTAAGGTCAACCTATAATATTGTAAGCCATATTGTTAAGCACTATAAATACTTAAGTTGTGTGAGAATTTGTATATGATGTTGCTCGATTTAGAATATTAAACTCGCAGTAATGCTTGTAATATTTTCCTTCCGTATATCTGCTTCTTGTACTCTTGTTCTTTGCTTGTTTGTTTGTTTTTTTGTTTGTTGTTGTTGGGTAATTATGTTAACTTTACTTTATTATTACATTACTGTAAGTGACCGTTGCCACCGGGATATTTCCCATTTGCAATTTAATAATAATAATAATAATAATAATAATAATAATAATAATAATAATAATAATAATAATAATAATAATAATAATAATAATAATAATAATGAGTGACAGGGGTTTAACGTAATTTGGAAGGAATGTTTTGCGTATGATAAACGAGTACCAGGTTAACTACTGGGGGGCAAGGGCGGCATGCGTAGAGCTAACCACTCCACTCCACCAAGTGCCAACGTTATGGATAGTGGAAGCCTTCACCTTCCACCCTTCCAATGGCTTTCATGGTTTGTACGGAGATGACTTTGCTTTTTGCTTTTTAAATATTAGTATTCATGTTTATTATGTTTGTTTATTCATACCCCTGCTTTGTAATTCAGTGACCATGGAATGACTCTAAATGTTGTAAATTATATTTATATTTACTTGTATTTATTTCCTTTTTCCATATTGCACATGTTTGTTGTTATTATTATTACTGCTACATATCGCTTAACATGTAAATAAACTAATATTTAATACAGTAAATAATGTTTATCTCTTTGGATTCATTTTTTCGTTGCATATTCTTTTTGCTATGACAACATTACTTCTTTAAGATATAAATAAATATAAAATAAAAGTATTTCTTCCCAAATATATTTGTTATACGTGCACCAATCAGAGAACCAACTAGGGAAGTACCTTTTACTAAGGTGCATAATGTTTTTGCATACATGTATAATTGAAGAACTGAAGATCCATATACAGGTAAGTGGGTCGCCCATGTGGTAGGCCTATTACACGTCATAGGAAACTGAGTGAACTGGCTGTGCAGTTTGATCACATTGCTGTGAGCTTGGTATCAGGAGATGGTGGTGGATTTGAACCCCACACTCGGCAGGTCTGAAGTTTTTTTTCGCCCGTCATTTTCATTTCAGGCTAGTGCTGTGTCTGTACGCGTATGTACATTTTAAACGTTTGAAATCTTAGCCCTCTTTCCTATCCCATTCTTGCCTCACAACCTGTCTTCATGTGATTTAAGGCAATGTATATGTAAAAATCTGGTAATGTTGTTTGACTCATAGTGCTCCTGTACATTGGTTTCTGTAATGTTGTAAGCTTGAGATACACCAACTTGTAAGCTGAAAATATTTTTCAAATGCCAAATGCCGTAAAAGTACTTAGTGGGATGTAAAGCTGTTAGCATTATTATTAAAAGGAAGGACAGATATGTCTTATGTGGTAAGTCCTTGAACTTGCAGAAATCGCAATGAATTATACAATCTATATTCCCTCCCCCCTTCCTTTTCTTTTTTCTTTTTCTAGTTGCTTTACGTCGCTCCGACACAGATAGGTCTTATGGCGACGACTCCCCTTCCGTTAAGAATGCAGTTATAGTAATGCGTACATCAGAATAAAGGCAGGATTTTTTAAAATTAATTTAAGGAAGTGAAGGAGAGAATGTATGACTAGCTCAGGTTGGCGGATTCGAGTTAGGCGGTATTTGAAAGTGCTCAAATACGCCAGCCTCATGTCTAGATCTACCGGTACATAAAGAACTCTTGCTGGACGAAATACTGGCACCTCGGCGTATATGAAAACGATAGAAGTAGATAGTAGAAGTAATATTCAATTCTGCAGTGAGCTTGAAAGCTGACCTAATTTCCGTTCACGTAGCTTGGCACATTAGTATTCCTATATGTTTCCTGGTAAGCTTGAAGATATAACCAGCCTGCAGGCTGAAAATATGCCCAGTAATCTCTCTCCTTACTGGTTACCGGTATTGAAGAGAGAAGGAATTGTTCGCGCAAAAGAAAGGGAAGTCGTTGGATGTCTGGAACTTTCGAAAATCACACTGCAAAGATTTATTAAATAAATTGTATCGTTTAACACGCCCCTCTCTTCAAGAATATGGTTAGTACGCCTACTGTATATCAAAATAAAGACAGATACATGTAACATTAATTTGAGTGAGAAAGTGTGTTTATTTCCTTAATTCCTCATTGAGCGTGGAAACCGACTTAATTATGAATATCTTGATTTATTTCATCTTAACTTTTAGCATTTACTAGGGTAGGGACACATTCATTATCGGTGTTCACATTGAGGTTAGTTTGTTATGGTTATGTCTGGTGATTTTAATATGTAACCAGGCAGGTTGGCAGCAGTAATCAGCCATTACAAAAAAGAGAAAAGAAGAGCATCGGGCGGCGATATTTACTTTCTGGGGTATTTCCTTACGCGGCGATTACTATAATATAGGGATGTACTGAAACACTACCGACAGATGTCTCACGAGTAGTACCCGGTATGCGCTTGTCGATTGTCATTAGTTTGTATGTGTTTTTATTGGAAGTTACCCAGTTAAATGAAGTTAAAGATTTAACATATCGTTACGACAACAAAGGCAACAAGAAAGTTGTGATGCCTGACTATTGCTGTGTCCCAATGTCCCAAAATCAAGGTCGACCGTATTCATGCCATCAATTTCCTAAGCAGGATCCTTTCCGTAAAAAGTGGTTGCATGCGATTCGTAGGCAGGACCTACGAAATAAAAATGTGACTCCTAATGACTCGAAACATTTTACAGTTGAAGATTATGTCATTACTGAAACTGGTTAGTTAATTAGTGCTAATATAGAAATAATTTTATAATAAGGTAGTGATAATCTGAGGAGTTAATATGACCTATTTCATTAGGAGAAATACAAAGACTTAAGGAGAACCTTTGATATTTTCATGGTGTAGTACCGGTACTTTGGAAATAATTCCGAGAGCAAGAAGATATAGAAGTAGGAAAAGAGCCAAAACACCGTGGGCGGTACGGTATCACACAGTGACCTATAATATTTGACACTGGACCACCATCAACTGAACACCAAATAATTCATTAATTCCAAATTTGAAATCTTTATGTTTGTCTTACGGTCCGAAACACGATCCTGAAACTCGTGCGCTGCAGGGAAATGAAGTTCAGTCGTACTGGATGCAGCTGTCACACCAATGCCGTGCCTCTAACCTGCAAAGAAAAGAAAAATAACGTATTAGGAATGTTTTCAAAATGCTATTTGTACTTAAAGGATTCAGTCTTAACAGAAACGCTGAAAGAAGGAGTCGCTGCATTACCTTTCAATCAACTCTTGTTTTCTCACGGATTTTTTCCGCCCCCTTTCTTCAATTCTGCTTCCAAATACGCAATCGCCATTGCACCTATACCATTTCCCGTCTTGTCCAAAATATTAGCAGAATATGGAAACTCCATTTTCATGCATTTAAAGCTAAAGTTTCGTTCCGATGATGACAAACGTAGGAATACTCCATTTAAGTCTCATGTAAAACAATCGAGGAGCGGAAAGTGCATACCGGGTATTACCATTACGATGCCTAGCGGACAAGTTTTGCGTGATACATCCCTATTATTTGGCATCAGCAACAATTACTTGTTATTTTTGCTATAATCGCTATGTACTCTTTCTTCGGGGATACGAAGGTAGAAGAATTGGATTTTGGTGGCACGGCAACCACAAACTCTTGAAACATTGGGCAGTCTACTAACCCATAGCAATATTCGCGCAAGATGATTTGAGGATGTTGTGATCCAGATACGGCCGAATGGTCGAAGCTCAGAGAAGTATTAAATGCTCATAAAACTATTGAAAGGGCCAGGCCTAGCGGGTCTACTAGTTTAATATAATTACAGCAATTTACGTAAAGATCCGTATACCAGGTAGAATGCATGGGTATATTTGCTAGTTAGTAATAAAAGGCAAGTGAATTATGCTTCTGTACTCTATGAACAGCACGTGGTGATGATACAATTGTAGTGATTTTACTTAACATATAAATTTCTTTGCAATAAAACTGAAGTAGCCTAACAATGGTCTGTTGAGTTTAATGCTTTTTGAGTGGTATTTCATTATTTTACTTGCCAGCAAGTAGAGAGTGGGATTAACAAAACAAGGAAATCATGAGCTTTAAGGTATTTCGAGAATTTGGGATGGCAGAAACAAGTGTAGAAGCCAGCAAGTGGCCATGCCGCTTGTGTCATTGCATTCGGGAGATAGTGGGTTCGAACCCTACGGTCAGCACGGTCCGTGGTTTCCAATTTTCACAACAGGCAAATGTGCTTTAATTAAGGCCATGGCCACATCCGTCCCTCCCCTGGCACTTTCCTATCCCATAAGACCTGTCTGTTTCGAAGTAACGTAAAGCAAATTTCAAAGAACAAAACCTATAGAGAGGTTTAAGGCTACGCAATATGCAATGAACAAGTTGCATATGAAGGAAAAATAATCCTTGACCCACACTCAATAAACGGCAGGGTTGGAGGATCAGATTAATTGTGGAAGTGATTCGGATGCCAGTGATAAAGCAGAGTGCCTGCATCACTTTGGCGTGGCTTCAAGCCACGTTGGGTTTGAGGGAAATGAACTTGCCGATAAAGCTGCAAATGAAGGGGCACTTTCACCTGCAAGACCTATGAATGTACCTGCTTGAGATACCCTGAGCGGCATGAAAAACGCAACCCTTCAATTTCTTTCAAAAACTGAAATTTATTCTAAATTTATGACACTAATCCACCATCTTATGATGGAATATTGTGGTACGGTCCCATCTAAGTGTCTAACAATGAAAAAAAAGACGATTATAAACAAATTGAACAAATTAAGCGAGAGATGCACATTTCAAGCGAATTTTGAGTAAGCTCATAAAAGTAATGCATTCTGTTTTAATGTTACACACTTCACAGACCTCGGAGACTATCTCGAGGACCTCTGTTCGCATCTTCAAAAGCGTTTATTGCCACCTCTTACAGCAATGGCAGTATTCAACCTTTCAAGCATGCTCCTGATTAATGCGGTAATGTTCTGTTGAGGAATCATGTCCCATTCTTCCAGGAGGGCGTTCCATAGGTCCTATAGCATCTCTGGATAGCGCTGACGGACTCTTCTCCCCAGCTGGTCCCAAACATGCTCAATGGGATTCAAATCGGGGCTTCGAGCAGGCCAAACCATAGCATGAATCTCTGTTTCATCCAAGAACTGTTTCACATTTCTAGCAACATGTGGGCGTGCATTGTGGTGCATTAGTGTAAAACCATCACCAATAAACGGAGCGAAAGGCACAAAATGCTCCAGAAGGATTTTCTCCACATACCGATGTGCGGTAAGGCTCCCATGCTCCACGAAGACTAAATCCGACCTTGCAACTGTATTGATTCCTGCCCACACCATCACAGAACCACCGTGAAAAGGCGTCCTGGATGAGAATGTGCAAGGTGAATACCTTTCCCCTGGCCTTCTCCAGACCCTCTCTCTTCCGTCAGTTGATCGGAGGTCAAATCGCGACTCGTCGGTGAACAACACTTGATTCCATTGTTGTACTGTACAGCCAAGATGTTCCCTTGCGAAACGCACTCGAGCTGTGCGATGCGCTCTGGTGAGTTCCGGTCCTGTAGCAGGTCTTCTGGACTGAAGATTGGCTTCATCCAGTCTTCTTCGAACGGTTCTCTCACTAACATTGACCCCTCGAACTTGGTGGAGTCGATTTCGTGCTTCAATAGCGGTGGTGTGACGGTTGCGGAGAAATTGAAGTTGTAAGAAGCGGTCATCTTTCTCCTATGTTGCTCTTCTCGGGCCTGATCCTGGTCTCCTTACAAAGTCTCCAGTTTCCCTGTACCTTCGTACGGTTATGGAAATTGTAGAAGGTGTAGTACTCAACACTTCTGCAACGTAATGCATGCTGCGACCATCTTCCACCAAAGCAACAGCTTTCGCAGCTTGTTCAGGGCTGAACGGCATGTTTACTCCAGAAAGCTGATTAAGAGATTCACAGAAAGATCCTACAAATACGTGTGATTGAAAGGGAAACAATTAAAGGTACAACAATAAGCGCTGCAAGAGCAGGAGATCATTAATCGCTCACATCCAGCGATGTGTTTTCCAGGTTGAGCGGGAGAAAACAATTGAGGCTAGTGCAATAAACAATCAACACTTCATTGTTTACTCCCAAAGCAACGCCAATAGCATACCCCGTCGAAAAACAATGGCTGAAGTGCTTCACTTCGATTAAACAGATAAGTACACATCATTTATTGGGTGTTGCGTTTTCCGTGCCGCTCAGTGTATTTATTCTCAGCTACGTCCAACAGTTTTGGCGTCGTCGGAATCAGAGTGGCTGGCTATCCGAACTCCCAACAAGGTGATATCAATTCAAAAAAAGACAACTACCGTGTGGCAATCCTCTTCACGGGGAGAGGTCATAGTATAGTGTAGGCTGAGGATAGGTCACGGACGGTCTACGCACTCTTATCTTCTAAAGAGGGAAGACCCCCTACTTTGTTCTTATGGCTCACATCCTCACAGAGTGCGCCGATCTCTCCGGCCTAAGACGTAGCCTCGGTCTGCAGGAAACACGCATTAATAACAATAAACTCGTTATGTAAATTCTTATGGTATGATAAATGCTCATGGCTAGAGCATTAGATAGATGTGGGATACAAACAGTTCCTGGTCAAATTTAGAGCACTGTTGAACATTATTCGTACCAACCTCCTCTATCAAAGATATACATGATGAAGGAGAGGCATAGTGTTAGTTCTTTGTATTAACTGATAGGTTCTCGGATACCTACCGTACGTGTAAGAAATTGTAGCAGCCCATCTGGCGGAAATTCTACTCTAAGCTGAAACTAATAATTCCATTATAATCAATATTCAATTCCAATATAATTGCAAAGCAAATGTTACTTTCCTACATCTTACTATATCCATATCACTATCAGAAATCACGGCATCCTCTAAAACATTCCTAGGATATAAATCCCATTGGTGGCGGAAAGATGCTCGAAATTGTAAACTGACTTACCAAATTGTATAGCTCATTCCAGCTGTGATAAAGAAGGTCTCGACTGGCCCACAGCTATTTTCTTAGAAAACACCTTCAAGTTCAAGGCACTCGGCACTTCGGAACAGGCATTCCTTGACAGATACTGTCAAATCTACTATCATCTTGTACTCTAATATGAAGAACAGTATCATCCTTCATTATTACGTTAAGTGGAACCAGAAGTGTGTTCTAAAATCAGCAAAAGTAAATCAAATCTTGTTCGCAGCATTTGGCAAATTCAACTCGTCTCTCTAGAATACTCTCCACTTTTCGCTGGAACCACAAATCTTGGTTCGAAACATTAAACGGTTTGGCCTTTGACTAAATTTTCCCGGCATATTCCTTATGTATTTCTGCCTTATAAGTTTATATTCAGGGAACTTAGGAATCGAAGTATCTGCAACAGTATAATTTAATCTAGAACCTAGTTCGCAGCACGACAACACCTGTGACACTGAATTACTCATTACTTGAATAACGTGGTTCTTATCCACAATGTAAACAAACACATCCCTTACGACCACGCATTGCAACTGTTTGGTTCTACTTCGTACTTCGTTTCCAAATTCTCTCGTTGAATAAATAATTTTGTTTTATTTTATTTTAAATTTCGTCTGCACTTCATTTGTTCAGAGATAATGAAAACAACCACCACCACCACCATATTGCGGTGGCTCATGAGGAAGAAGAGTTGAAGTGCTCACACACTGTGAGAGAGGTCGTTTCGTTTGTGAGTTGTGCAGAAACTAACAAATTACAAATACTAAAATTAAATTTGCATGTGCTGAACAGTTCACGCTGATACATTACAATGACAAAGCAAAGATACTCATATGTCGATGTATCTTGTCAAGCCACTAACATTGTCTTCATGGTTGTTACAGGTCTTCATGATGAAGGTTTTAGGGCTGATCGTCGGTCTGCTATCCACAACTATGGCAGCTGAAAAACACAGCGGCGCAGGTAAGATTGATTGGCATTCTATGGACATACATGAGTGGTGAGGTAACATCTGGGTTAAGTATCAATTGATATTTCTTCCACACACGCCTTCTCAACTGTGCATATCCTCAAAACTGTATCTAACAAAGTCTAATTATTCTCACGTCCCCTTCCACTGTGTTCCTCATATAATCGTCTACTACATTATTGCCATATTCATACCTTGGTCTCATCTGCCATTGTTATATTCATCTTTTCGTCTCCCCTATGATCATCATATTCATATATTGGCCTCTTTACCATTAATTATTCATATCCTGACCTCCACTATTATTGTCCATATTTTAGTCTCATCTACCAATGTTATATTCCTATTTGAACCTCCTCTACCATCGTTATATACAGATATATTTACCTATTCCATTATTGATATACTTATATCTCGTTCTGTTCTACTCTTTTCATATTCATATACTGATATTCCCTATCATTATCATATTCATACCTTTGTCTCCTCTACCATTGCTATATTAATATCCTGGTCTCCTGCGTTATTTTTATACAGTATTTATAAATTGGTCTTCTCCACCATTGTTATATTCATATCCTGGTCTTCTCTACCATTGTTATATTGAAAACTTAGTCTTCAATATCTCTGTTATATTTATAACTTGGTCTCCTCTGGCATTGTTATATTCATATCTTGGTCTCCTCTAGCATTGTTATATTCATACCTTGGTCCCCTCTACCATTCTTATATTCATAACTTGATCTCCTCTACCATTCTTATATTCATAACATGGTCTCCTCTACCATTGTTATATTTATACATTGTTCTACACTACCATTGTCTTATTCATAACTTGGTCTCCTCTACCATTCTTATATTCATATATTGGTCTCCTCTACCATTGTTATATTCATAACTTGGTCACTTCTACCATTGTTATATTCATAGATTGGTCTCCTTTACCATTGTTATATTCATATCTTGGTCTCCTCTGCCATTGTTATATTCATATTTTGGTCTCTTCTACCATTGTTATATTCATATCATGGTCTCTTCTACCATTCATATATTCATAACTTGGTCCCCTCTCCCATTGTTATATTAATAACATGGTCTCCTCTACCATTCTTATATTCATAACTTGGTCTCTTTACCATTGTTATATTCATAACTTGGTCTCCTCTACCATTCTTATATTCATAACTTGGTTTCATGTACCAATGTTATATTCATAACTTGGTCTCCTCTACCACTGTTATAGTCATATCTTGGTCCGTTCTACCATTGTTATGTTCATATCCTGGTCTCCTCTACCATTGTTATATTCATATCTTGGTCTCCTCTACCATTGTTATATTCATAACATGGTCTCCCCTACCATTGTTATATTCATACCTTGATCTCCTCTACCATTCTTATATTCATAACATGGTCTCCTCTACCATTGTTATATTCATATCTTGGTCTCCACTACAATTGTTATATTCATAACGTGGTCTCCTCTACCATTCTTATATTCATATCTTGGTCTCTTCTACCATTGTTATATTCATACCTTGCTCTCTTCTACCGTTGTTATATTCATAACTTGGTCTCCTCTACCATTCTTATATTCATAACTTGGTTTCATGAACCAATGTTATCTTCATAACTTGGTCTCCTCTACCATTGTTACATTCATAACTTGGTCTCATCTACCATTCTTATATTCATACCTTGGTCTCCTATACCATTGTCATATTCAAAACTTGGTCTCCGCTACCATTGTTATATTCATAACTTGGTCTCCTCTACCGTTGTTATCTTCATAACTAGGTCTGCTCTACCATTCTTATATTCATAACATGGTCTCATCTACCATTTTTATATTCATAACTTGGTCTCCTCTACCATTCTTATATTCACTACTTGGTCTCCTCTACCATTCTTAGATTCATAACTTGGTCTCCTCTACCACTGTTATAGTCATATCTTGGTCCCTTCTACCATTGTTATGTTCATATCCTGGTCTCCTCTACCATTGTTAAATTCATAACTTGATCTCCTCTACCAATCTTATATTCATACTTTGGTCTCCCCTACCATTGTTATATTCATAACTTGGTCTCCTCTACCATTGTTATATTCATATCTTGGTCTCCTCTACCATTGTTATATTCATATTTTGGTCTGTTCTACCATTGTTATATTAATATCATGGCCTCTTCTACCATTCATATATTCATAACTTGGACTCCTCTACCATTGTTATATTCATAACTAGGTCTCCTCTACCATTCTTATATCCATAACTTGGTCTCCTCTACCACTGTTATATCCATAACTTGCTCTCCTCTATCATTGTTATATTCATATCTTGGTCTCTTCTACCATTGTAATAATCTTATCTTGGTCTCCTCTACCATTGTATATTCACAACTTGGTCTCCTCTACCATTGTTATATTCATAACTTGGTCTCCTCAACCATTGTTATATTCATACATTGGTCTCCTCTACCAGTCTTATATTCATAACTTGGTTCCTCCACCGTAGTTATATTCATATCCTGGTCTCAACTACCATTGTTATATTCATAACTTGGTTTCCTCTACCATTCTTATATTCATAACATAATCTCATCTACCATTGTTATATACATAACTTGGTCTCATTTACCATTCTTATATTCATAACTTGGTCTCATCTACCACGGTTATATTCATAACTTGGTCTCCTCTACCATTGTTATATTCATAAATTGTCTCCTCTACCATTGTTATATTCATAACTAGGTCACTTCTACCATTCTTATATTCATAACATGGTGTCCTACCATTCTTATATTCATAACTTGGTCTCCTCTATCATAGTTATATTCATAATTTGATCTCTTCTACCACTGTTATATTCATAACTTGGTCTCCTCTACAATTGTTATATTCATATCTTGGTCTCTTCGACCATTGTTATATTCATACCTTGGTCTCCTCTACGATTGTTATATTCATATTTTGGTCTCCTCTATCATTCTTATATTCATAACTTGGTCTCCTCTACCATTCTTATATTCATAACTTGGTCTCATCTACCATTCTTATATTCATAACCTGGTCTCCTCTACCATTGTTATATTCATAACTTGGTCTCCTCTACCATTGTTATATTCATAACTTGGTCTCCTCTACCACTGTTATATTCATAACTTGGTCTCCTCTACAATTGTTATATTCATATCTTGGTCTCTTCTACCATTGTTATATTCATACCTTGGTCTCCTCGACCATTGTTATATTCATATCTTGGTCTCCTCTACCATTCTTATATTCATAACTTGGTCTCCTCTCCCATTCTTATATTCACAAATTGGTCTCCTCTACCATTGTTATATTAATATCTTGGTCTTTTCTACCATTGTTATATTCATAACATGGTCTCCTCAACCATTGCTATATTCATACCTTGGTCCCCTTTACCATTCTTATATTCATAACTCGGTCTCCTCTACCATTGTTATATTTATAACATGGTCTCCTCTACCATTCTTATATTCATAACTTGGTCTCCTCTACCACTGTTATATTCATAACCTGCTCTCCTCTACCAGTCTTATTTTCATAACTTCTTCTCCTCCACCGTTGTTATATTCATATCCTGGTCTCGACTACCATTGTTATATTCATAACTTGGTCTCCTCTATCATTCTTACATTCATATCTTGTTCTCCTCGACCATGTTTATATTCATATCTTGGTCTCTTCTACCACTGTTATATTCATAACTTGGTTTCCTCTACTATTCTTATATTCATAACTTGGTCTCCTCTACTATTGGTATATTCGTAACTTGGTCTCCTCTACCATTGTTATATTCATATCTTGGTCACCAATACCATTGTTATATTCATAAGTTGGTCTCCTCTACCATTCTTATATTCATATCTTGGTCTCCTCTATCATTGTTATATTCATAACTTGGTCTCATCTACCATTGTTATATTCATAACTTGGACTCCTCTACCATTCTTATATTCACAAGTTGATCTCATCTACCATTGTTATATTCCTAACTTGGTCTCATCTACCATTCTTAGATTAATAATTTGGTCTCCTCTACCATTGTAGTAAAAATAACTTGGTCTCCTCTACCATTGTTATATTCGTAACTTGGTCTCCTCTACCGTTGTTATATTCATAACTTGGTCTCCTCTACCATTCTTATATTCATGACGTGGTCTCATCTACCATTCTTATATTCATAACTTGGTCTCCTCTACCATTGTTATATTCATAACCTGGTCTCTTGTACCATTGTTATATTTATAACTTGTTCTCTTCTACCATTGTTATATTCATAACTTGGTCTCCTCTACCATTCTTATATTCATAACTTGGTCTCATCTTGCATTCTTATATTCATAACTTGGTCTCCTCTACCATTGTTATATTGATAACTTGTTCTCCTCTACTATTGTTATATGCATAACTTACTCTCCCTTACCATTCTTATATTCATATCCTGGTCTCCTCTACCATTGTTATATACATAACTTGTTCTCCTCTACCTTTCTTATATTCATAATTTGGTCTCCTCTACCATTGTTATATTCATAACTTGGTCTCCTCTACCATTGTTATATTCATATCTTGGTCTCTTCTACCATTGTTATATTCATTTCTTGGTCTCTTCTACCATTGTTATGTTCATATCTTGGTCTCCTCCACCATTCTTGTATTCGTATCTTGGTCTCCTCTACCATTCTTATATTCATAACTTGGTCACCGCTACCATTGTTATATTCATATCTTGGTCTCTTCTACCATTGTTATAATCATATCTTGGTCTCCTCTACCATTGTTGTATTCATATCTCGGTCTCCTCTACCATTGTTATATTCATTTCTTGGTGTCCTCTACTATTGTTATATTCATATCTTGGTCTCTTCTACCATTGTTATAATCATGTCTTGGTCTCCTCTACCATTGTTATATTGATATCTTAGTCTCCTCTACCACTGTTATATTCAAATATTGGTCTCTTCTACCATTGTTATATTCATAACTTGGTCTCCTCTACCATTCTTATATTCATAACTTGGTCCCCTGTACCATCCTTATATTCATATCTTGGTCTCCTCTACCATTGTGATATTAATAACTTGATCTCTTGTATTATTGTCATATTCATATCTTCGTCTCCTCTAGCATTGTTATATTCATATTTGGGTCTCATCTACCATTGTTTAGTTAATATCTTTGTCTCCGGTATTATTGTCATATGTGTAGCTCTGTCTCCTCCACCACTGTTATATTCATAACTTAGTATCCTGTATTATTGTCATATGTGTACTTTGGGCACCTCTACCATTGTCATATTCTTCTAGCCTTAATATATTCACATCTTGACCTCCTATACCAGTGTAAAAATAAAATCCTGGTCTCATCTTTCTTTGTTATATTCATACCTTGGTCTCGTTTATTACTGTCATGTTTATACCTCGGTCTACTCTACCATTGTTATGTTCATTTCTTTGCCTCCTGTATTTTTGTCGTATGTATACCTCGGTCTCCTCTACCATTGTTATATTCATAACTTGGTCTCCTGTATTATTGTCATATTGATATTTCGGTCTCTTCTACCATTGTTATATTCATACCTTGGTCTCCTGTATTATTGTCGTATGTATACCTCTGTCTCCACTACCACTTTTATATTCATACTTTGGTCTCCTGTATTAATGACTTATGTATACCACGGTCTCCTCTAACATTAATATATTATTATTATAACCTCCTATACCAGTATGATAATCAAATCGTGATCTCATCTACCATTGTTAGATTCATATATTCGTTCCGTCTACAATTGTCTTATTCATATTTTGTCCCCTCAAAAATAGTTAAATTCAATACATAATTTCCCCTAACATTGTTATATTCATATATTGGCCTCTTTCACCTCCTCTACCAATATGGATATATTGGACTTATACCATTGTTATATTTATATCTTTGTCTCCTCTACCATTATCATATTAATATCTTGGTCTCGTCTACCATTATCATATTTATATCTGGGTCTCCTCTACCATTGTCATGTTAATATCTTGGTCTGCACTGCCATTGTTATATTCATATATTTTTTTGCGAGTTGTTTTACGTCGCACCGACACAGATAGGTCTTACAGCGACGATGGGACAGGAAAGGGCTAGGAGTGGGAAGGAAGCGGCCGTGGCCTTAATTAAGGTACAGCCCCAGCATTTGCCTGGTGTGAAAATGGGAAACCACGGAAAACCATTTTCAGGGCTGCCGATAGTGGGGTTCGAACCTACTATCTCCCGAATACTGGATACTGGCCGCACTTAAGCGACTGCAGCTATCGAGCTCGGTCATTTTTCTCTTCTACCATTGTTATATTTTATCTTAGTCTTTGCTACCATTAACATATTAATATCTTGGTGTCTTCTACCATTATCATATTCATATCTTGATTTCCTCTACCATTATGATACTAATATCTTGGTTTCCTCTAAAATTACCATATTAATATCTTGGTCTCCACTACAATTACCATATTAATACTTTGGTCTCCTCTACCATTACCACATTGATATCTTAGTCTCCTCTACCATTATCATATTAATATCTTGGTCTCCACTACAATTACCATACAAATACCTTGGTCTGCTCTACCATTTTTATATTCATACATTTTTCGCTTGTACCATTGTTATATTTATATCTTAGACTCCGCTACCATTATCATATTAATACCTTGGTCTCCTCTACCATTATCATATCTTGGTCTCCTCTATCATTATCATATTCATATCTTGGTCTGCTTTACCATTGTTATATTCATATATTTTTCTCTTGTACCATTGTCATATTTATATCTTAGTCTTCGATACCAATATCATATTTTTATCTTGGTTGCCTCTACCATTATCATATTAATATCTTGGTCCCTTCCACCATTACCATATTAATATCTTGGTCTCCTCTACCATTATCATATTAATATCTTGATCTCCTCTATCATTATAATATTCATATCTTGGTCTGCTCTACCATTGCTATATTGTACCATTGTTATATTTATATCCTAGTCTTCGATACCAATATCATATTATTATCTTGGTCTCCTCTACCATTATTATACTAGTATCTTGAATTCCTCTACCATTACCATATTAATATCTTGGTCTCCTCCACCACTACCATATTAATATCTTGGTCTCCTCTACCATTATCATATTAATATCTGGTTTCCTCTACCAATATCTTATAAATATCTTGGTCTCCTCTACCATTACAATATTAATATCTTGTTCTCCTCTGCAATTATCATTTTGATATCTAAGTCTCCTTTACCATTATCATATAAATAGCTTGGTCTGCTCTACCATTGTAATATTCATATATTTTTCCCTTGTGCTATTAATATATTTTTATCCTAGGCTTTGCTGCCATTATCATATTAATATGTTGGTCTCCTCTACCATTATCATATTCATATCTCGTCTCTTCTACCATTGTTATATTCATAACTTGGTCTCCTCTACCATTTTTATATTCATAACTTGGCTCCTCTACCATTCTTATATTCATATCTTGGTCTCCTCTAGGATTGTTATATTCATATTTCGGTCTCATCTACCATAGTAATATTCATATCTTGGTCTCGTCTACCATTGTTACATTCATAACTTGGTCTGCTCCTCCATTCTTATATTCATAACTTGGTCTCATCTACCACGGTTATATTCATAACTTGGTCTCCTCTACCATTGTTATATTCATAAATTGTCTCCTCTACCATTGTTATATTCATAACTAGGTCACTTCTACCATTCTTATATTCATAACTTGGTCTCCTCTATCATAGTTATATTCATAATTTGGTCTCTTCTACCACTGTTATATTCATAACTTGGTCTCCTCTACAATTGTTATATTCATATCTTGGTCTCTTCTACCATTGTTATATTCATACCTTGGTCTCCTCTACGATTGTTATATTCATATCTTGATCTCCTCTACCATTCTTATATTCATAACTTGGTCTCCTCTACCATTCTTATATTCATAACTTGGTCTCATCTACCATTCTTATATTCATAACCTTGTCTCCTCTACCATTGTTATATTCATAACTTGGTCTCCTCTACCATTGTTATATTCATAACATGGTCTCCTCTACCACTGTCATATTCATAACTTGGTCTCCTCTACAATTGTTATATTCATATCTTGGTCTCTTCTACCATTGTTATATTCATACCCTGGTCTCCTCTACCATTGATATATTTATAACATGGTCTCCTCTACCATTCTTATATTCATAACTTGGTCTCCTCTACCACTGTTATATTCATAACCTGCTCTCCTCTACCAGTCTTATTTTCATAACTTCTTCTCCTCCACCGTTGTTATATTCATATCCTGGTCTCGACTACCATTGTTATATTCATAACTTGGTCTCGTCTATCATTCTTACATTCATATCTTGTTCTCCTCGACCATTTTTATATTCATTACTTGGTCTCTTCTACCACTGTTATATTCATGACTTGGTTTCCTCTACTATTCTTATATTCATAACTTGGTCTCCTCTACTATTGGTATATTCGTAACTTGGTCTCCTCTACCATTGTTATATTCATATCTTGGTCACCAATACCATTGTTATATTCATAAGTTGGTCTCCTCTACCATTCTTATATTCATATCTTGGTCTCCTCTATCATTGTTATATTCATAACTTGGTCTCATCTACCATTGTTATATTCATAACTTGGACTCCTCTACCATTCTTATATTCACAAGTTGATCTCATCTACCATTGTTATATTCCTAACTTGGTCTCATCTACCATTCTTAGATTAATAATTTGGTCTCCTCTACCATTGTAGTAAAAATAACTTGGTCTCCTCTACCATTGTTATATTCGTAACTTGGTCTCCTCTACCGTTGTTATATGCATAACTTGGTCTCCTCTACCATTCTTATATTCATGACGTGGTCTCTTCTACCATTGTTAAATTCATAACTTGGTCTCCTCTACCATTCTTATATTCATAACTTGGTCTCATCTTGCATTCTTATATTCATAACTTGGTCTCCTCTACCATTGTTATATTGATAACTTGTTCTCCTCTACTATTGTTATATGCATAACTTACTCTCCCTTACCATTCTTATATTCATATCCTGGTCTCCTCTACCATTGTTATATTCGTAACTTGGTCTCCTCTACCGTTGTTATATGCATAACTTGGTCTCCTCTACCATTCTTATATTCATGACGTGGTCTCATCTACCATTCTTATATTCATAACTTGGTCTCCTCTACCATTGTTATATTCATAACCTGGTCTCTTCTACCATTGTTATAATCATATCTTGGTCTCCTCTACCATTGTTGTATTCATATCTCGGTCTCCTCTACCATTGTTATATTCATTTCTTGGTGTCCTCTACTATTGTTATATTCATATCTTGGTCTCTTCTACCATTGTTATAATCATGTCCTGGTCTCCTCTACCATTGTTATATTGATATCTTAGTCTCCTCTACCACTGTTATATTCAAATATTGGTCTCTTCTACCATTGTTATATTCATAACTTGGTCTCCTGTATTATTGTCATATTGATATTTCGGTCTCTTCTACCATTGTTATATTCATACCTTGGTCTCCTGTATTATTGTCGTATGTATACCTCTGTCTCCACTACCACTTTTATATTCATACTTTGGTCTCCTGTATTAATGACTTATGTATACCACGGTCTCCTCTAACATTAATATATTATTATTATAACCTCCTATACCAGTATGATAATCAAATCGTGATCTCATCTACCATTGTTAGATTCATATATTCGTTCCGTCTACAATTGTCTTATTCATATTTTGTCCCCTCAAAAATAGTTAAATTCAATACATAATTTCCCCTAACATTGTTATATTCATATATTGGCCTCTTTCACCTCCTCTACCAATATGGATATATTGGACTTATACCATTGTTATATTTATATCTTTGTCTCCTCTACCATTATCATATTAATATCTTGGTCTCGTCTACCATTATCATATTTATATCTGGGTCTCCTCTACCATTGTCATGTTAATATCTTGGTCTGCACTGCCATTGTTATATTCATATATTTTTTTGCGAGTTGTTTTACGTCGCACCGACACAGATAGGTCTTACAGCGACGATGGGACAGGAAAGGGCTAGGAGTGGGAAGGAAGCGGCCGTGGCCTTAATTAAGGTACAGCCCCAGCATTTGCCTGGTGTGAAAATGGGAAACCACGGAAAACCATTTTCAGGGCTGCCGATAGTGGGGTTCGAACCTACTATCTCCCGAATACTGGATACTGGCCGCACTTAAGCGACTGCAGCTATCGAGCTCGGTCATTTTTCTCTTCTACCATTGTTATATTTTATCTTAGTCTTTGCTACCATTAACATATTAATATCTTGGTGTCTTCTACCATTATCATATTTATATCTTGATTTCCTCTACCATTATGATACTAATATCTTGGTTTCCTCTAAAATTACCATATTAATATCTTTGTCTCCACTACAATTACCATATAAATACCTTGGTCTGCTCTACCATTTTTATATTCATACATTTTTCGCTTGTACCATTGTTATATTTATATCTTAGACTCCGCTACCATTATCATATTAATACCTTGGTCGCCTCTACCATTATCATATCTTGGTCTCCTCTATCATTATCATATTCATATCTTGGTCTGCTTTACCATTGTTATATTCATATATTTTTCTCTTGTACCATTGTCATATTTATACCTTAGTCTTCAATACCAATATCATATTTTTATCTTGGTTGCCTCTACCATTATCATATTAATATCTTGGTCCCTTCCACCATTACCATATTAATATCTTGGTCTCCTCTACCATTATCATATTAATATCTTGATCTCCTCTATCATTATAATATTCATATCTTGGTCTGCTCTACCATTGTTATATTGTACCATTGTTATATTTATATCTTAGTCTTCGATACCAATATCATATTATTATCTTGGTCTCCTCTACCATTATTATACTAATATCTTGAATTCCTCTACCATTACCATATTAATATCTTGGTCTCCTCCACCACTACCATATTAATATCTTGGTCTCCTCTACCATTATCATATTAATATCTGGTTTCCTCTACCAATATCTTATAAATATCTTGGTCTCCTCTACCATTACAATATAAATATCTTGTTCTCCTCTGCAATTATCATTTTGATATCTTAGTCTCCTTTACCATTATCATATAAATATCTTGGTCTGCTCTACCATTGTAATATTCATATATTTTTCCCTTGTGCTATTAATATATTTTTATCCTAGGCTTCGCTGCCATTATCATATTAATATGTTGGTCTCCTCTACCATTATCATATTCATATCTCGTCTCTTCTACCATTGTTATATTCATAACTTGGTCTCCTCTACCATTTTTATATTCATAACTTGGCTCCTCTACCATTCTTATATTCATATCTTGGTCTCCTCTAGGATTGTTATATTCATATTTCGGTCTCATCTACCATTGTTGTATTCATATCTTAGTATCCTGTATTATTGTCATATGTATACTTCGGACATTTCTACCATTGTTATATTTATAAGTTGGTCTATTGTATTATTGTCATATGTATACGTCGGTCTCTTCTAGCATTAATATTTTTATACCTTGACCTCCTATACCAGTGTGATAATCAAATTCTCTTCTCATCTACCATTGTTATATTCATACCATGGTCTCCTGTATTATTGTCATATTTGTATATCTGTCTCCTCTACCATGTTATGTTCATACCCTGTTCTCCTGTATTATGGTCGTATGTACACCTCGGTCTCTCTACCATTGTTATATTCATACAATGGTCTCCTGTATTATTGCCATATGTATATCTCGGTCTTGTGGCTACTCCAACCACTACTCTTCTACCTTCATCTCCTTCACACAATATACATAAAATTTGTTTGAGCGCCAATTGCTTTTTAAGAAAAAACAACAAAATTTGGTAGAGCATGACTCATATCTCAATTATCTCAAGGCGTGAGGTGATAAACTCACACATCCGGCAATATACAGGGATGTGGATCAGGGCAATATAAGATTACGGTTGCATTTCCATAATTGAGGATTGTACATGGAACTGAAATCACTTATTATAATTAAAATACAACTGAGTTTATGACTATAATTTACGTCAAGCATTTTAATTTAACAATATATATATATAGTGAGATTTGCGGTAATATTTTAAAAGATAAATTAATCTAAACAAAGAAAGCTATTGGCATGAACTTGAAGTGAAATGTGATATCGCCGCTGATTACATTCTTCTTCATGTTATTACTGCGTAATATGTCTGATGCTTTAATTATATGATGTCTGCATACACCGCTGTAGAAGTTGAAGATTCCAGGAAAATCCTATGAGCTGAAGTCGGGAGCCGTCTGCTGTTATCTTCTTATGTAACCAGGACTCGACCTACATACCATGTAGGCGTGTAGTAAGCTCCAATGTACTTGGTCTCCTCTACCTTTACCATATAATATCTTGGTCTCCTCTACCATTACCATATTAACATCTTGGTCCGCTGTACCATCGTTATATTCTTATATTCTTGTCTTGTACCATTGTTACATTTATACCATAGTCTTCGCAACCATCATCATATTAATATCAGGGTCTCCTCTACCATTATCATATTAATATCTTGGTGTCCTCTACATTTACCATATTCATATCTTGGTTTCCTCTACCATTACCATATTAATACCTTGGTCTCCTCCACCATTCTTATATTCTTCACTTGTACCATTGTTATATTTATATCTTAGTCTTCGCTACCATTAACATATTAATATCTTGGTCTCCTCTATCATTATCATATTAATATCTTGGTCTCCTCTACAATTTTCATGCTAATATCTTGGTCTCCTACACCATTATCATATAAATATCTTATTCTCCTCTACCATTACCATATTAATACCATGGTCTGCTGTACCATTGTTATATTCTTATATTCTTCTCTTGAACATTGTTATATTTACATCTTAGTCTTCGCTACCATTACCATATTAATATCTTGGTCTCCTCTACCATTATCATACTAATATCTTGGTCTCCTCCATCGTTACCATATTAATACCTTGGTCTCCTCTACCATTATCATACTAATATCTTGGTTTCCTCTACTATAACCATACTAATATCTTGGTCTGCACTACCATTGTTTTATTCTTATATTCCTCTCTTGTACCATTGTTATATTTATACCTTAGTCTTCGCTACCATTATCATATTATTATCTTGGTCTCCTCTACCATTACAATATTAATATCTTGGTCTCCTCTACCATTAACATATTAACAACCTGGCCTGCACTACCATTGTTATATTCTTATATTCTTCTCTTGTACTATTGTTATATTTACCTCTTAGTCTTCGCTACCATTATCATACTAATATCTTGGTCTCCTCCATCGTTACCATATTAATACCTTGGTCTCCTCTACCATTATCATACTAATATCTTGGTTTCCTCTACTATAACCATACTAATATCTTGGTCTGCACTACCATTGTTATATTCTTATATTCTTCTCTTGTACCATTGCTATAATTATACCTTAGTCTTCACTACCATTATCATATTAATATCTTGGTCTCATCTACCATTATCATATAAATAACTTGGTGTCCTCTACAATTACCATAATGATATCCTGGTCTCCTCTACCATTGTTATATTCTTATATTCTTCTCTTGTACTATTGTTATATTTACCTCTTAGTCTTCGCTACCATTACCATACTAATATCTTGGTCTCCTCCATCGTTACCATATTAATATCTTGGTCTCCTCTACCATTATCATATTAATATCTTCGTCTCCTCTACCATTACCATATTAATATCTTGGCCTGCTCTGCCATTGTTATATTCTTATATTCTTCCCTTGTACCATTGTTATATTTATATATTAGTCTTCGCTACCATTATCATATTAATATCTCGGTCTCCTCCACCATTACCATATTAATATCTTGGCCTGCTCTGCCATTGTTATATTCTTATATTCTTCCCTTGTACCATTGTTATATTTATATATTAGTCTTCGCTACCATTACCATATTAATATCTTGGTCTCCTCTACCATTACCATATTAATATCTTGGCCTGCTCTGCCATTGTTATATTCTTATATTCTTCCCTTGTACCATTGTTATATTTATATATTAGTCTTCGCTACCATTATCATATTAATATCTTGGTCTCCTCTACCATTACCATATTAATATCTTGGTCTCCTCTACCATTACCATATTAATATCTTCGTCTCCTCTACCATTACCATATTAATATCTTGGCCTGCTCTGCCATTGTTATATTCTTATATTCTTCCCTTGTACCATTGTTATATTTATATATTAGTCTTCGCTACCATTATCATATTAATATCTCGGTCTCCTCCACCATTACCATATTAATATCTTGGCCTGCTCTGCCATTGTTATATTCTTATATTCTTCCCTTGTACCATTGTTATATTTATATATTAGTCTTCGCTACCATTACCATATTAATATCTTGGTCTCCTCTACCATTACCATATTAATATCTTGGTCTCCTCTACCATTACCATATTAATATCTTGGCCTGCTCTGCCATTGTTATATTCTTATATTCTTCTCTTGTACCATTGTTATATTTATATATTAGTCTTCGCTACCATTACCATATTAATATCTTGGTCTCCTCTACCATTACCATATTAATATCTTGGCCTGCTCTGCCATTGTTATATTCTTATATTCTTCCCTTGTACCATTGTTATATTTATATAAGAGTCTTCGCTACCATTACCATATTAATATCTTGGTCTCCTCTACCATTACCATATTAATATCTTGGTCTCCTCTACCATTACCATATTAATATCTTGGTCTCCTCTACCATTACCATATTAATATCTTGGCCTGCTCTGCCATTGTTATATTCTTATATTCTTCCCTTGTACCATTGTTATATTTATATATTAGTCTTCGCTACCATTATCATATTAATATCTCGGTCTCCTCCACCATTACCATATTAATATCTTGGCCTGCTCTGCCATTGTTATATTCTTATATTCTTCCCTTGTACCATTGTTATATTTATATATTAGTCTTCGCTACCATTACCATATTAATATCTTGGTCTCCTCTACCATTACCATATTAATATCTTGGCCTGCTCTGCCATTGTTATATTCTTATATTCTTCCGTTGTACCATTGTTATATTTATATATTAGTCTTCGCTACCATTATCATATTAATATCTTGGTCTCCTCAACCATCACCATATTAATATCTTGGCCTGCTCTGCCATTGTTATATTCTTATATTCTTCCCTTGTACCATTGTTATATTGATATATTAGTCTTCGCTACCATTATCATATTAATATCTTGGTCTCCTCTACCATTACCATATTAACATCTTGGTCACCTCTCCATTATCATACTGATATCATGGTCTCCTCTACCATTACCATATTAATACCTTAGTCTACTCCACCATTGTTATATTATTATATTCTTCTCTTGTACCATTGTTATATTTAAATCTTAGTCTTCGCTACCATTATCATATTAATATCTTGGTCTCCTCTACCATTATCATATAATTATCTTGCTCTCCTCTACCATTACCATATTAATTTCTTGGCCAGCTCTACCATTGTTATATTCTTATATTCTTCCCTTGTACCATTGTTATATTTATATATTAGTCTTCGCTACCATTATCATATTAATATCTCGGTCTCCTCCACCATTACCATATTAACATCTTGGTCACCTCTCCATTATCATACTGATATCATGGTCTCCTCTACCATTACCATATTAATACCTTGGTCTGCTCCACCATTGTTATATTCTTATATTCTTCTCTTGTTCCATTGTTATATTTATATATTATTCTCCTCTACCATTTTCATATTAAAATCTTGGTCTCATCTACCATTATCATATTAATATATTGGTGTCCTCTAACATTATCATACTAATATCTTGGTCTCCTCCACCGTTACCATATTAATACCTTGGTCTCCTCTACCATTATCATACTAATATCTTGGTTTCCTCTACTATAACCATACTAATTTCTTGGCCTGCTCTACCATTGTTATATTCTTATATTCTTCTCTTGTACCATTGTTATATTTATACCTTAGTCTTCGCTACCATTATCATATTATTATCTTGGTCTCCCCTACCATGATCATATGAATATCTTGGTCTCCTCTACCATTACAATATTAATACCTTGGTCTCCTCTACCATTAACATATTAATAACCTGGCCTGCACTACCATTGTTATATTCTTATATTCTTCTCTTGTACCATTGTTATATTTATATATTAGTCTTCGCTACCATTATCATATTAATATCTCGGTCTCCTCCAACATTACCATATTAATATATTGGTGTCCTCTACCATTATCATACTAATATCTTGGTTTCCTCTACTATAACCATACTAATTCCTTGGCCTGCTCTACCATTGTTATAATCTTATATTCTTCTCTTGTACCATTGTTATATTTATATCTTAGTCTTCACTACCATTATCATATTAATATCTTGGTCTCATCTACCATTATCATATTAATATATTGGTGTCCTCTAACATTATCATACCAATATCTTGGTCTCCTCCACCATTATCATATAAATACCTTGGTCTCCTCTACAATTACCATAATGGTATCTTGGTCTCTTCTACCATTATCATATTGATATCTCGGTCACCTCTACTATTATCATATTAATATCTTGGTCACCTCTACCATTATCATATAATTACCTTGGTGTGCTCTATCATTCTTACATTCCTTTATTTTTCCCTTTTACCATTGTTATATTTATGTCTTAGGCTTCTCTAAGATTATCATATTAATATCTTGGTCTCCTCTACCATTATCATTTAGATATCTTGGTCTCCTCTACCATTATCATATTAATGTCTTGGTTTCCTCTACCAATATCCTATGATATCTTGGTCACCGCTACCATTATCATATTAATATCTTGGTCTCCTCTACCATTATCATATTGATATCGTGGTCTCTTCTACCATTATCATATTAATGTCTTGGTTTCCTCTACCAATATCGTATTGATATCCTGGTCTCATCTACCATTATCATATTAATAACTTGGTCTCATCTACAATTATCATATTAATATATTGGTGTCCTCTAACATTATCATACCAATATCTTGGTCTCCTCCACCATTATCATATAAATACCTTGGTCTCCTCTACAATTACCATTGTATCTTGGTACCCTCTACCATTATCATATTGATATCTCGGTCACCTCTACTGTTATCATATGAATATCTTGATCTCTTCTACCATTATCATATTAATATCTTGGTCTCCTCTACCATTATCATATTAACATCTTGGTGTCCTCTACCATTATCATATAATTACCTTGGTCTGCTCTAACATTCTTACATTCCTTTACTTTTCCATTTTACCATTGTTATATTTATGTCTTAGGCTTCGCTACCATTATCATATTAATATCTTGGTCTCCTCTACCATTATCATTTAGATATCTTGGTCTCCTCTACCATTATCATATTAATGTCTTGGGTTCCTCTACCAATATCGTTTTGATATCTTGGTCACCGCTACCATTATCATATTAATATCTTGGTCTCCTGTACCATTATCATATCAATATCTTGGTCTGCTCTACCATTGTTATAATTATATATTTTTCTCTTCTACCATTGTTATATTTATATCTTAGTCTTTGCTACCATTAATATATTAATATCTTGGTCTCCTCTACAATTATCATATTAAAATCTTGGTCTGCTCTACCATTGTTATATTCATATATTTTTCTCTTGTACCATTGTTATATATATATCCTAGTCTCCTCTACCATTATCATATTATTATCTTGGTCTCCTCTACCATAATGATATTAATATATTGGTCTCCTCTACCATTATCATATTAATATCTTGGTCTCCTCTACCATTATCATATTGTTTTCTTGGCCTCTACCATTTTCTTATAAACAACTTAGTCTGCTCTACCATTGTTGTATTCATACATTTTTCACTCGTACTATTGTTATATTTATATCTTAGGCTTCGCTGCCATTATCATATCAATATCTCGGTCCCCTCTACTTATACCATATTAATATCTTTCTCTTCTCTACCATTATCCCAATAATACCTTTGCCTCATTTACCATTATCTTATAAATATCTTGGTCTGCTCTACCATTGTTATATTCATATGTTTCCCTTGTACAATTGTTATATATATCATAGGCTTCGCTACCATTATCATATTAATATCTTGGTCTCCTCCACCATTATCATATTCATATCTTGGTCTCCTCTAACATTATCATATTGATATATTGGTTTCCTCTAACATTATAATACTAATATCTTTGCTTCCTCTATAATTATCATGTTAATATCTTGGTCTCCGCTACAATAATCATATTAATATTTTCGATGCCTCTACCATTACCATATTAATATCTTGTTCTCTTCTACCATTATCATATTGCTTTCTTGGCCCCTCTACCATTATCATATAAATATCTTGGTCTGCTCTACCATTATCATATTAATGTCTTGGTTTCCTCTATCATTGTCATATTGATATCTTGGTCTCCTCTACAATTATCATAATAATATCTTGGTCTCCTCTACCATTATCATATTAATGTCTTGGTTTCCTCTACCAATATCGTATTGATATCTTGGTTTTCTCTACTATTATCATATAAATATCTCGGTCTCCTCTTCCATTATCATATTGATATCTTGGTCTCTTCTACCATTATCATATTAATATCTTGCTTTCCTCCACCATTATCATATTAATACCTTGGTCTCTTCTAATATTGCTGTAGTCATATATATTTCTCTTGTACCAATGTTATATTTATAACTTAGTCTTCGCTCCCATTACCATATTAATACCTTGGTCTAATCAACCTTTATCATACTAATATCCTGGTCTCCTCCACAATTACCATATGAATATCTTGGTCTCCTCTACCATTATCATACTAATATCTTGGTCTCCTCTACCATTATCAAATTGATATCTCGGTCCATTCTACCATTATCATATTAATTTCATGGTCTCTTCTACCATTATTATATTTCTATCTTTGTCTCCTCTACCATTATGACATTGATATCTTGGTCTCCATTACCATTATCATATAATTACCTGGGTCTGCCCTACCATTATTACATTCATTTATTTTTCTCTTTTACCATTGTTATATTTATATCTTAGGCTTCGCAACCATTATCATATTAATATCCAGGTCTCCTCTACCATTATCATTTTGGCATCTTTGTCTCCTCTACCATTATAATATTTATATCTTTCTCTTTTATACCATTATCATATTAATACCTTGGTCTGCTCTACCATTTTTATATTCATATATTTTTCTCTTGTACCATTGTTACATTTATATATTAATATCCTCTACCATTATCATATTATGATCTTGGTCTCCTCTACCATAATGATATTAATATACTGGTCTCCTCTACCATTATCATATTAATATCCTGGTCTCCTCTACCATTATCATTTTGATATCGTTGTCCCTCTTCCATTATAATATTTATATCTTTCTCTCCTCTACCATTATCATATTAATACGTTGGTCTGCTTTACCATTGTTATATTAATATATTTTCCTTTGTACTATTGTTATATATATCATAGGATTTTCTACCATTATCATATTAATATCTTGGTCTCCTCTACCATTATCAAATTGATATCTTGGTCTCTTCTACCATAATCATATTAATATCATGGTCCCTTCTACCATCATTATATTACTATCTTTATCTCCTCTACCATTATGTCATTGATATCTTGTTCTCCATTACCATTATCATATAATTACCTTGGTCTGCCCTACCATTAATACATTCATTTATTTTTCTCTTTTAACCATTGTTATATTTATATCTTAGGCTTCGCAACCATTATCATATTAATATCCAGGTCTCCTCTACCATTATCATTTTGATATCTTTGTCTCCTCTACCATTATGATATTTATATCTTTCTCTCCTTACCATTATCATATTAATACCTTGGCCTGCTCTACCATTTTTATATTCATACATTTTTCTCTTGTACCATTGTTATATTTATATCATAATCTCCTCTATCATAATGATATTAATATATTGGTCTCCACGACCATTATCATATTAATATCCTGGTCACCTCTACCATTATCATTTTGATATCGTTGTCACCTCTTCCATTATAATATTTATATCTTTCCTCTACCATTATCATATTAATACCTTGGTCTGTTCTACCATTGTTATATTCATATATTTTCCCTTGTACTATTGTTATATATATCATAGGCTTTTCTACCATTATCATATTAATATCTTGGTCTCCTCTACCATTAACATATTGATATGTAGGTCTCGTCTAACATTTCATAATGATATATCGGTTTCCTCTACCATTATAGTAGTAATATCTTGGTTTCCTCTACCATTATCATATTAATATCTTGATCTCCTCTACAATAATCACATTAATACCTTGGATGCCTCCACCATTACCATATTAATATCTTGGTCTCCTCTATCATTATCATATTGTTTTCTTGGTCTAGTCTACCATTATCATATAAATATCTTGGTCTGCTCTACCATTGTTATATTCATATATTATTCCCTTGTATCATTGTTATCTTTACACCTTAGGCTTCGCTACCATTATCATATTAATATCCTGGTCTCCTCTACCATTATCATATTAATACCTTGGCCTGCTCTACCATTTTTATATTCATATATTTTTCTCTTGTACCATTGTTATATTTATATCATAATCTCCTCTATCATAATGATATTAATATATTGGTCTCCACGACCATTATCATATTAATATCCTGGTCACCTCTACCATTATCATTTTGATATCGTTGTCACCTCTTCCATTATAATATTTATATCTTTCCTCTACCATTATCATATTAATACCTTGGTCTGTTCTACCATTGTTATATTCATATATTTTCCCTTGTACTATTGTTATATATATCATAGGCTTTTCTACCATTATCATATTAATATCCTTGTCTCCTCTACCATTATCTTATTATTATCTTGGTCTCCTCTACAATTATCATACGAATATCTTGGTCTCGTCCACCATTACCATATTAATATCTTGGTCTCCTCTACAATTATCATACTAATATCTTGGTTTCCTCTACCATTACCATACTAACATCTTGGTCTCCTCTACCATTATCATATAATTACCTTGGTCTGCTCTACCATTCTTACATTCAATTACTTTTCCCTTTTACTATTGTTATATTTATGCCTTAGGCTTCGCTACTATTATCATATTAACATCTTGGTCCGCTCTACCATTATCATTTTGATGTTTTGGTCTCCTCTACCATTATCATTTTGATGTTTTGGTCTCCTCTACCATTTCCATATTGGTATCTTGGTCTCCTCTACCATTATCACATTGACAGCTTGGTCTCCTCTACTATTATCATATTAATATCTTCGTCTCCTTTACCATTATCATTTTGATATCTTGGTCTCCTGTACCATTATCATATCAATATCTTGGTCTCCTCTACCATTATCATATTAATGTCTTGTCTCCTGTACCATTATCATACTAATATCTTGGTCTCCTCTACCATTATAATATAGATATCTTGGTCTCCTCTACCATTATCATATTAATGTCTTGGTCTCCTCTACCATTATCATATAAATATCTTGGTCTCCTCTACAATTATCAGATTAATGTCTTGATTTCCTCTATCAGTATCGTATTGATATCTTGGTCTCCGCTACCATTATCATATTAATACCTTGGTCTCCTCTACCATTATCATATTGATATCGTGGACTCTTCTACCATTATCATATTAATGTCTTGGTTTCCTCTACCAATAAAAATATTGATATCTTGGTCTCATCTACCATTATCATATTAATATCTTGGTCTCTTCTACCATTATTATATTAGTATCTTGGTCTGCTCTACCATTGTAATATTCATATATTTTTCTCTTCTACCATTGCTATATTTATATCTTAGTCTTTGCTACAATTAACATATTAATATCTTGGTCTCCTCTAGGATTATCATATTAATACCTTGGTCTGCTCTACCATTGTTATATTCATATATTTTTCACTTGTACCATTGATATATTTATATCTTAGGCTTCGCTACCTTTATCATATTAATATTTTGGTCCCCTCTACCATCACCATATTAATATCTTTCTCTCGTCTACCATTATCCCAATAATGTCTTGGCCTACTTTACCGTTATCTTATATATATCTTGGTCTGTTCTACCATTGTTATATTCATATATTATCCCTTGTACCATTGTTATATATATCATAGACTACGCTACCGTTATCATATTAATATCTTGGTCTCCTCTACGATTGTTATATTGTTATCTTGGTCTCCTCTACCATTATCATATTAATATATTGGTTTCCTCTACCATTATAATACTAATATATTGGTTTCCTCTACCGTTATCATATTAATATCCTGGTCTCCTCTACAATAATCATATTCATATCTTGGATGCCTCTACCATTACCATATTAATATCTTGGTCTCCTCTACCATTATCATATTGTTTTCTTGGTCTGCTCTACCATTGTTATATTCATATATTATTCCCTTGTATCATTGTTATTTTTATACCTTAGGTTTCGCTACCATTATGATACTAATATCCTGGTCTCCTCTACCATTATCATATTAATATCTTGGTCTCCTCTACCATTATCATAATATTATCTTTTTCTCCTCTACCATTATCATATTAATGTCTTTGTTTCCTCTATCATTATCATATTGATATCTTGGTCTCCTCTACCATTATCATATTAATATTTTTCCCTTGTACCATTTTTATATTTATATCTTAAGCTTCTCTACCATTATCATGTTATTATCTTGGTCTCCTTTACCAATATCGTATTAATGTCTTGGTTTCCTCTATCATTATCATATTGATATCTTGGTCTCCTCTACCATTACGATATTCATATCTTGGTTTCCTAGACTATTACCATATTAATACCTAGGTCTGCACTACCATTGTTATATTCTTAATTCTTCTCTTGTACCATTGTTATATTTATATCTTAGTCTTCGCTACCATTATCATATTATTGTATTCTCCTCTTGTACCATTGTTATATTTATATCTTAGTCTTCGCTACCATTATCATATTAATATCTTGGTCTCCTCTACCATTACCATATTAATATCTTGGTCTCCTCTACTATTATCATACTAATATCTTTGTTTCCTCTTACCATTATCATATTAATATCTTGGTCTCCTCCACCATTACCATTTTAATATTTTTGTCTCTTCTACCATTATCATATTATTATCTTGGTCTCCTCTACCATTATCATATTATTATCTTGGTCTTCGCTACCATTATCATATTAATATCTTGGTCTCCCCTACCATTATCATATTGTTTTCTTGGTCTCCTCTACCAATATCATATAAATATCTTGGTCTGCTCTTCCATTGTTATATTCGTATATTTTTCCCTTGTGCCATTGTTATATTTATATCTTACGCTTCGCTACCATTGTCATATTAATATCTTGGTCTCGTCTGCCATTATCATATTAATATCTAAGTTTCCTCTACCATTATCATATAAATATATCGGTCTGCTCTACCATTGTTATATTCATATATTTTTCTCTTGTACCATTGTTATATTTATATCTTAGTCTCCTCTACCATCGTTATATTAATATCAGAGTCTCCTATACCTTTGTTATATGAATATCATAGTCTCCTCTACCATTGTTATATTAATATCATATTCTCCTCTATTATTGTTATATTCGTATCTTAGTTTAATTTTGGTTTATTGCGTTTACTGTATGGCGGCGCACAGGCTATGGAGGCTGCTATTACGCTAAACCATATTATACATCAGCTTTATACAATTTGCAGAATGATGTATATAAAATCATGTTTTACATATTTTTCTAAAAATCACTAAAATTAATCAACTTAACCTCTGTAATTTTGTATACTTAGTGATAATTAAGAGCTAATTATTAAATTTTTACGTTAGTGAAATCTACTTTTTACATATTTGAGTACAACATTAAACATTTCTTTCTAAATAGCCTCGGATTGCCTATGCCTCCAATTTCAGCTGAGATTGAGTTCCAGGAAAGTATGGGAGCAGGTATGAATGATTTGTTGTACGAGTTACTGTGGTGAGTAGATATAATGGAGAGTTCGGCCGCCTCCTCCTCCTCTGGCTCCCAGGGGCCCGCACCTCCTCCTCCTCCATGGGGGGGCCTTCCCAGGAACCTCTTCCTACTCCCGCGAGAGATTTGAATTTTGGCGCGTGCTTTTTTGTGAGCTGTCATCGACAACAACGCATCGCTAACCTCACTGGTGCCATCTTGACGGGCCTAGCCCTCAGTGCTGCCAAACTAACCTCACTAGCGCGAAATTTGAATTGGTAAACAAAGCCACGTGCTTTTTGACAGCCACGTGCTATTTGACAGCCGTCATCGACAACAACGCACCGCTAACCTCAGTGCTGCTATCGTGATGGGCCTAAACCTCAGTGCTGCCAACTTGACCTCAGTAGCGCGATATTTGAATTGGTAAACAAAGCCACGTGCTTTTTCGACAGCTGTCATCCGCCATCTTGAATCGCAAACCTCAGTGCTGTTACCTTTAGCTACTACCTTTGAAATATGTTGGCGGATAATGAAAAAAATTCTACAGCAGCCATCTCTCGACGCTAATTGTACAAGGTGGCGGCTATACATGACTCCTTAAGGGAGCTTACGCAAGATGGTGGCTGCAAGGTGGCTGCTATACATAGATTCTTATGAGACACCTTAAGGGCGCTTGCGCAAAATGGCGGCTACTCTTATGAGACGGCTTAAGGGTGCTTGCACAAGATGGCTTCAGACGCCCTAAGGATGACTGCGCAAGGTGGCGGGCACAAAATGGTGGCTATACATAGCTCCTTATGAGACTGCTTAAGGGTGCTTGCACAAGATGACTGCTGCTCTTATGAGACTCCCTAGGGATGCTTGCGCAAGATAACAGTGACAAGATGGTGGCTATACACAGCTCTTTACGAGACGGCCTAGGGGTGCTCGCACAAGATGGCGGCGGCTCTTATGAAGAAAGCTAGCTTAGAGGCTACTGCGCAAGATGGCGGCTGCTGCTATGCATGCGGTTGAGGGCAATTTGAAATTCCATGTGCTTGCGGCCATCTTTAGTCAACAGAGCACCGTGCTGCTATCTTTAGCTGTTACCTTTGAAATGTGGTGGTGGCAATTTGAAAAAATTCTACGTGGTTTTGATAGCTGTCGACCACCATATTTAAAGCAACGCATCGTGCTTCTATCTTTACGACTCTAAACCTCATCCTTATACATGTGGTGGTAGATAATTTGAATTCTATTTTTTGACAGCTCCCATCTTTAATTAACAGAGCATCGTGCTGCTATCTCTACAGCACTAAACCTCATACCTTTGAAATGTGGTGGTGGGTAATTTAAAAAGTTCTACGCGCTTTTTAACAGCTGTCATCCTTAAACACTGACGGCTATATATAGACTGTTAAGGCCTCATCATTCTCCTCCTGCTCCACCTCCTCCTCCTCCTCAGCCTCATATGTCAAGGCATAGCTTTATCGAACATACATCGCGAAGGCAGTAGTGTGCAGCGATAACATCATTTTGCATGTTTGTACTTTCAGATCACAAAAGAAACATAACAAGACTAGAATTGAACACTGTACTCGATGTCATTAATCTCAACATGTGATCAGAACATTGATTGATGTGTTCAGAATAATACATAAGTGATTAAGACTAGAATCGAACACTGTACTCGATACAACATGTGTTTAGAACATGTTACGGGATACCTTTGTTCTAAGAAGATTAGATTGAAACATAACAAGACTAGAATTGAACACTGTAATCGATGTTGTTAACTTCAACATGTGATCAGGACATTGTTTGATGTGTTCAGAGCAAAGGTACAATTTCAATGATTTGCCTAGTGTAAAAATAAAAAACTATGAAACACACTGTGCACATATCGCGTAGCTAACTCACTCAGTGATAGAAGGTAAATCATTTGAAGTTTTACTTTTGCTATGTCGTTTACCAAGCGAGTTAGCTACGCAGTATGTGCGCAGTGTGTTTTCGATTTTTACACTGGGCAAATCATTGAAGTTGTACTTTTGCAATATCGTTCACTGAGTGAGTTAGCTGCGCGATATTTGCACAGTGTGTTTCCATAGTTTTTGATTTTTACACTAGGCAAATCATTGAAATTGTACCTTTGCTCTGAACACATCATACAATGTCCTGATCACATGTTGAAGTTAACAACATCGATTACAGTGTTCAATTCTAGTCTTGTTATGTTTCAATCTTATCTTCTTAGAACAAAGGTATCCCGTAACATGTTCTAAACACATGTTGTATCGAGTACAGTGTTCGATTCTAGTCTTAATCACTTATGTATTATTCTGAACACATCAATCAATGTTCTGATCACATGTTGAGGTTAATGACATCGAGTACAGTGTTCAATTCTAGTCTTGTTATGTTTCTTTTGTGATCTGAAAGTACAAACATGCACAATGATGTTATCGCTGCACACAACTGCCTTCGCGATGTATGTTCGATAAAGCTATGCCTTGACATAGGAGGCTGAGGAGGAGGAGGAGGAGGTGGAGGAGGAGGAGAATGATGAGGCCTTAACAGCCTATATACAGCCGTCAGTGTTTAAAGATGACAGCTGTTAAAAAAGCGCGTAGAAGTTTTTAAATTACCCACCACCACATTTCAAAGGTATGAGGTTTAGTGCTGTAAAGATAGCAGCACGTTGCTCTGTTGATTAAAGATGGGAACTGTCAAAAAATAGAATTCAAATTACCTACCACCACATATATAAGGATGAGGTTTAGAGTCGTAAAGATAGAAGTACGATGCGTTGTTTTTAAAGATGGTGGTCGACAGCTATCAAAACCACGTAGAATTTTTTCAAATTGCCGCCACCACATTTCAAAGGTAGTAACTAAAGATAGCAGCACGGTGCTCTGTTGACTAAAGATGGCCGCAAGCACATGGAATTTCAAATTGACCTCTACCGCATGCATAGCAGCACGCGCCAACTTGCGCAGTAGCCTCTAAGCTAGCTTTCTTCATAAGAGCCGCCGCCATCTTGTGCGAGCACCCCTAGGCCGTCTCGTAAGGCGCTGTGTATAGCCACCATCTTGTCGCTGTTATCTTGCGCAAGCATCCCTAGGGAGTCTCATAAGAGCAGCAGTCATCTTGTGCAAGCACCCTTAAGCAGTCTCATAAGGAGCTATGTATAGCCACCATTTTGTGTCCGCCATCTTGCGCAAGCATCCCTAGGGAGTCTCAAAAGAGAAGCAGCCATCTTGTGCAAGCACCCTTAAGCTGTCTCATAAGAAGCTATGTATAGCCGCCATCTAGTTGAATTAGATAGCCGTCAATTCCAAAGGGCCTAAGGAGGAACCGAACCGTTGATCTCATCATTAGACTACTTTTCTTATGCTATCATGTTCCTGATACTGCGAACCTACGTCTTAGGTAGAAAAATTTTGTCCGTTTTGCTCTACGACGTACCGTTTTCGAGATATTTAACATTTTGCTTTTAAGCCCCAAATTTAATGAATCGAACCAGCACGGCACATTATACTCTGTACCACAGCTAGACCTGATCATGTTACAAAAACTTGCTTTAATACAAGGTAAAACAGAGCAAATGCCAAAGGGCCTAAGTAGCAACCGAATCGTTGATCTCATCATTAGACTATGTTTTTCTTATGCTATCTTGCTGCTCATACTGCGAACCTACGCATTTGGCAGAAAAATTTTCTCCGTTTTACTCTACGACGCACCTTTTTCTAGATATTTAACATTTTGCATTTAAGCCCCAAATTTAATTAATCCAACCGGCACGGCACGTTAGACTCTCTACCATAACTAGACCTGATCATGTTACAAAAACTTGCTTCAGTACAAGCTAAAACAGAGCAGATGCCAAAGGGCCTAAGTAGGAACCGAACCGTTGATCTCATCATTAGACTATCTTTTTCTTATGCTATCATGTTCCTCACACTGCGAACCTACGTATTGGGCAGAAATTTTTTGTCTGTTTTGCTCTGCGATAGTTCATGTTTGTGGGTTACTGTAGTCACGTCCTAGTTCGTGAACCATGGGTAACGGCTGAGTGGCCTAGTAAGTGGTCCTGAGAGTCTGGATACCAGTTGCTATGGAATGGGAGTGGGCATCTCGGACATATTCTGAGTCGTGGCCCTCCTTGTGCTCAGGCGGCTAGGACTATACAATTCACCGGTGGTCCATAACCCGTTAGAGGAGAGATCATCACTTGGACTATGTGCAAGTAGGGCAGCATCCTGCTTCATGAATCTACCAAGCTCAGAACACTTTAAGCAAGCCTCGGACCTATGGGAGTAATGGAGTCCCACTCCCATTTGACAGGCGAGGGACTCCTTGGAAACAACTTGGCGAACGAAATGGAATTCGATGGGGAGCTATCAATATTAATGGGGCTTATGGAAGAAAGAAGGTAGAACTGGCTGAGTCAGCAAAGAGGATGCACCTGGATGCGCTAGGAGTAAGTGATATTCGGGTAAGGGGAGATAATGAGGAAGAGATAGGAGATTATAAAGTGTACTTGACGGGTGTTAGAAAGGGAAGGGCAGAGTCTGGGGTAGGGCTCTTTATCAGGAATACCATTGCACGCAACATTGTTTCTGTTAGGCACGTAAATGAGCGAATGCTGTGGGTAGATTTGTTATTTGGAGGAATTAGGACAAGAATTGTGTCCGTGTATTCACCATGTGAGGGTGCAGATGAGGATGAAGTTGACAAGTTGTATGAAGCATTGAGTGACATCGTGGTCAGGGTCAACAGCAAGGAGAGAATAGTGCTAATGGGCGATTTCAATGCGAGAGTTGGGAATAGAACTGAAGGATACGAAAGGGTGATTGGTAAATGTGGGGAAGGTATGGAAGCTAATGGGAATGGGAAGCGTTTGCTGGACTTCTGTGCTAGTATGGGTTTAGCTGTTACGAATACATTCTTCAAGCATAAGGCTATTCACCGCTACACATGGGAGGCTAGGGGTTATTAACAGATTTTGAATTCCGGAAATCAGTTAGGAATATACGAGTTTTTCGGGGATTTTTCGATGATACAGACCACTATCTGATCTGTAGTGAACTAAGTATCTATAGGCCTAGGGTAGAGAAAGTGAAATCTGTCTGCAAACGAATAAGGGTAGAAAATCTCCAGGACAAGGAAATTAGACAGAAGTACATGATATGATTAGTGAGAAGTTTCGAACAGTAGACAGTAAGCAGGTTCAGGATATAGAAAGTGAATGGGTGGCATACAGGGATGCTGTAATAGAAACAGCAAGGGAATGCCTAGGAACAACTGTGTGTAAAGATGGGAAAAGGCGAACATCTTGGTGGAATGATGAAGTGAGAGCAGCCTGTAAACGTAAAAAGAAGGCTTATCAGAAATGGCTCCAAACAAGGGCCGAGGAAGACAGGGATTTGTACGTAGATGAAAGAAACAGAGCGAAACAAATAGTTGTTGAATCCAAAAAGAAGTCATGGGAAGATTTTCGTAATAACCTGGAAAGGCTAGGTCAAGCAGCAGGGAAACCTTTCTGGACAGTAATAAAGAATCTTAGGAAGGGAGGGAAAAGGAAATGAACAGTGTTTTGAGTAATTCAGGTGAACTCATAATAGATCCCAGGGAATCTCTGGAGAGGTGGTGGGAATATTTTCAACATCTTCTCAATGTAAATGGAAATCATCATGGTGGTGCTGCAAACAGCCAAGCTCAGTGGGAGGAGGAAAATGATGTTGGTGAAATTATGCTTGAGGAAGTGGAAAGGATAGTAAATAAACTCCATTGTCATAAGGCAGCAGGAATAGATGAAATTAGACCTGAAATGGTGAAGTATAGTGGGAAGGCAGGGATGAAATGGCTTCATAGAGTAGTAAAATTAGCGTGGAGTGTAGGTAAGGTACCTTCAGATTGGACAAAAGCAGTAATTGCACCTATCTATAAGCAAGGGAACAGGAAGGATTGCAACAACTATCGAGGTATCTCATTGATTAGTATACCAGGCAAAGTATTCACTGGTATCTTGGAAGGGAGGGTGCGGTCAGTCGTTGAGAGGAAGTTGGATGAAAACCAGTGTGGTTTCAGACCACAGAGAGGCCGTCAGGATGAGATTTTCAGTATGCGCCAGGTATTTGTAAAATGGTACGAGAGGAATAGGCAGTTGTGTTTATGTTTCGTAGATCTAGAGAAAGCATATGACAGGGTACCAAGGGAAAAGATGTTCGCCATACTGGGGGACTATGGAATTAAAGGCAGATTATTAAAATCAATCAAAAGCATTTATGTTGACAATTGGGCTTCAGTGAGAATTGATGGTAGAATGAGTTCTTGTTTCAGGGTACTTACAGGGGTTAGACAAGGCTGTAATCTTTCACCTTTGCTGATCGTAGTTTACATGGATCATCTGCTGAAAGGTATAAAATGGCAGGGAGGGATTCAGTTAGGTGGAAATGTAGTAAGCACTTTGACCTATGCTGACGACTTGGTCTTAATGGCAGACTGTGCCGAAAGCCTCCTGTCTAATATCTTGAAACTTGAAAATAGGTGCAATGAGTATGGTATGAAGATTAGCCTCTCGAAGACTAAATTGATGTCAGTAGGTAAGAAATTCAACAGAATTGAATGTCAGATTGGTGATACAAAGCTAGAACAGGTCGATAAGTTCAAGTATTTAGGTTGTGTGTTCTCCCAGGATGGTAATATAGTAAGTGAGATTGAATCAAGGTGTAGTAAAGCTAATGCAGTGAGTTCGCAGTTGCGATCAACAGTATTCTGTAAGAAGGAAGTCAGCTCCCAGACGAAACTATCTTTACATCGGTCTGTTTTCAGACCAACTTTGCTTTACGGGAGAGAAAGCTGGGTGGACTCAGGATATCTTATTCATAAGTTAGAAGTAACAGACATGAAAGTAGCAAGAATGATTGTTGGTACAAACAGGTGGGAACAATGGCAGGAGGGTACTCGGAATGAGGAGATAAAGTCCAAATTAGGAATGAACTCGATGGATGAAGCTGTACGCATAAACCGGCTTCGGTGGTGGGGTCATGTGAGGCGAATGGAGGAGGATAGGTTACCTAGGAGAATAATGGACTCTGTTATGGAGGGTAAGAGAAGTAGAGGAAGACCAAGACGACGATGGTTAGACTCGGTTTCTAACGATTTAAAGATAAGAGGTATAGAACTAAATGAGGCCACAACACTAGTTGCAAATCGGGGATTGTGGCGACGTTTAGTAAATTCTCAGAGGCTTGCAGACTGAACGCTGAAAGGCATAACAGTCTATAATGATAATGTGTGTATGTATGTATGCTCTGCGATGCACCGTTTTCGAGATATTAAACATTTTGCATTTAAGCTAGCTTTCTTGATAAGAGCAGCAGCCATCTTGCACAAGCGCCCATAAGGCGTCTCATAAAGAGTCGTGTATAGCCGCCATCTTGTGTCCGCCAATTTGCGCAAGCATCCTTAGGGCGTCTCAAGCCATCTTGTGCAAGCACCCTAAGCCGTCTCATAAGAGCAGCCGCCATCTTGCGCAAGCGCCCTTAAGGCGTCTCATAAGGAGCCATGTATAGCCGCCATCTTGCGCAAACATCCCATGGGCTCTCATAAGAACCTATATATAACAGCGATCTTGTGTAAGCACCCTTAAGGAGTCATGTATAGCCGCCATCTTGTGCAATTAGCGTCGAGAGATGGCTGCTGTAAAATGTTTTAAATGATTCGCCACCACATTTCAAAGGTAAGTAGCTAAAGAGTGCAGCACTGTGGTTTGCGATGCAAGAAGCGGATGGCAGCTGTCAAGAAAGCTCTTGGCTTCTTTTACCAATTCAATCTCGCGCTAGTGTGGTTAAGTTGGCAGCACTGAGGTTTAGGCCCGTCAAGATGGGAGCAGTGAGGTTAGCGATGCGTTGTTGTCGATGACAGCTGTCAAAAAAGCACGTGGCTTTGTTTACAAATTCAAATCTCGCGAAAAAATTCTAATCTCCCGCGGGAGGAGGAAGACCCTCCGGGTGGAGGAGGAGGAAGCGCGGGCCCCTGGGAAGGGCTCCCGGGACGAGGAGGAGGAGCGGGCCTGTGGGAGCCAGAGGAGGAGGAGGAGGCGGCCGAACTCTCCATTATATCTACTGTGGTGAATGGGAATGGACAAGAGGGAACGTGTGGATGACCTTAAGGGAACTCTATCGAAAGGGGAGAGGTATTTAACGTCTGTTCTAAGATAGTCTGGTTTGCTTGTTTGCAGAATACTTTGGAGAAGGGAATCAGCGTGGTATTTACGTCGTTCAGTCAATCTTAGCCATGACAGCTGAGAGAGGAAAGGGCTAATATGAGTTTGGATTGGGATGTTTAATAAGAATCGAGCACAAGCATTGTTGACTCGCTGTAGTCGACATGAAAGTGTTTTGCTCATACTATTATAAACTACATCTCCGTAGTCAAACATTGGAAATATTAGACTCTGTACTAATAAATTTTCTCGTGTTTCTTGGAAGGAAGTCCCTCATCCTTTTTGCAGAATGTAATGAGTAGAATATGTTTTGACATTTTTTTGTGATATGTTCCGACCAACTTAAATATTTATCGAATACTACTCCAAGGTTCTTTACACGATCGCTAAATTCCACTGATCATAACACTAGGTATAGATGTGTTTTGTATTTTAGCATGAGATTTATGCGTGCCAATTATAATGGCCTGTGATTTTGATGGGTTCACTTTCAGGCCATGTCATTAACATTTGCTAGGTCTTCGTTTAACTTAGTGACTGAATTGTTTAACTCATTAGGCTTTGTGTGAATATGTAATTGAATATCATCTGCATACAGGTGACATGTACAATTTGTCAGCGTCTCAGATAAGTCGTTCATGTACAATGAGAACAGAAGTGGTGACAATACTTAGTGGTATGCCACGAAGATGTATCGTTTCCCACTGATACCCGCTGCTGACGATCACTGAGATAGGACTGTACCCAGGTTAGAGTGCTGCAAATTTCAGCGCCTTAAGTTTGGCGAGTAATATGTCTCTATCTACACAGTTGAAGGTTTTGCTTAAGTCCAAGAGAACAAGTATAGTCATTTGTCCTTTATCTATCGCTAGTTGCATGTTATTTGTCACTTTAACTAATGCAGTGGTAGTACTGTGGTTTTGTCTGAATCCCGACTGATATTTGTCAAGCAAGTTGTACTGTCAGTCATTTGCTTATGTACTATTTTCTCCAATAATTTTCCTAATATAGGAAGGATACTTACAGGACGATAATCTTCGGGACTGTTGGGGTTGTTGTTTTTAGGGAAATGTCGGATGATTGCATGTTTCTAATTCGAAGGAAAGACTCCAGTCATGAGTGAGTTATTAATAATATGCGTGACCCTTGGAAGTATGATGTCTGTGATTCTTTTTAAGACAGGTTGATTCCATTATGGCCAGTGGATCCTGATTTTATTTCAATGAAGACTTCCCTAACGTCACTGGGGGTCACATGAGAAAAGTAGAACTGCTCGCCATTATGTCTTGTTCTTGAGGATATTCTGTTAATTACTGCTGCTTTGGTCTCTTCGTCAATCTGAGAGGATCGTGAGCTAAAGTATGAGTTTAGGTCAGCTAGTGGTACATTACAGTTGTTGTCATTTGTCTTGTTTTTGCATAATCCCATTTCGCGAAGAGATTTCCAAATCTGAGTGTTCAAAATATCATAAGAGTGATGTATTTTAGCATTTCTAATTAACTATGTTGTTCTGTTTCGGAGTATTTTATACATTCCGAAACTTTCAGATGTAGGATATTTCACGTAATAATTATGGGCTGTGTCTCTTATTTTCATCTGGTCGCGCATTTCTTGGGACAGACATGGGTTTGAAGGTCTCTTTACCCTAACAGTGCGTAGTGGTGCATGTCTGTCATACAGAGTCATAAGTAGTTCGTTTAAATGATTTACTTTCCCGTCAATGTCATTTATGAACTGAATGTTGTGCCATGGTGTGTTCAGAGCATCTTCAAAAAATGCGTCTTCATTAAAGTGTTTAAAATATCTATATGTAATTAATTTCGGCTTGAATTTAGGGCACTTCAAAAAATATGTAGAGTAAACCATGTCATGTCGGGAGAGACCGGGAATGGGCATTTGTCCATGAGTTAGGATTCGGTTGGTATTATTAGTAATTATTAGATCGAGGAGCGTACGTGAGTTGACAACGTGGTGTGTAGGGTTAGGGGTAGTATTGTCAACTTAATGGATTAAAACATCTCAGTCAATCGTTTTGTTTCGGTAGATTTGTTTGTCAAGTCTGTATTAAAGTCTCCCATTAAAATCAAATGCTCATACCTGGGTGTTAGATCAAGTAGGACTTCCTCTAGATTTGTGATGTTACCAGTCTTCGGCGGACGATACACCACACCAAGCAAGCACTTCGTATCGCGAACTATGACCTCAACGAACAAGAATTCAGGGCTATTGGAGAACTCACGGGGAGATTTTAATATCACCTTATACTTCACATTATCCCGTATATACATACCGACTCCTCCACCGAGCTTACCGCTCCTGTCATTCCTAACTAATGAATAACCATTCATACTAACAAGAGATGAAGGGATAGACTGACGCAACCACGACTCGGAGAATAGTATGGCATGCAGGTTGCAGGTTGAGAATATTTCAGAGAATTCCAGAAAATGTGGGAGAATACTCAGAGTGTTTACATTAGCCATTTGTAAGGAGGTTGTGTAAGGCGAAAGAATGTCTTGAAGATGATTAACGGTACTTAGGGTGGGGCTGGGAGATACAGGTAGTGGCCTGCTTGAGACTGTGGGTTGGAGAGGATGAAACTAGAGGCATTTGTTTTCTGGTTGCTTGATGCTGCAAACTTAAAATTTAACTGTAGATATAAAAGGAAAAACTACACTAGAAAAAATTAAGAAACTAAAAATTGAAATTAATGATAAAAATGTAGGCTATAGCTACAGTTGAAATTCTTATTAAAGTTATTTACAGCGGTATTTAGTTTACAGAATGTCGGCTCATGGTTAGCGAATAGATCGAGACCTTCGTGGTTTGACACAGGTATTTTACGAGTTCCCTACTTAACATAAATTATGCCATCCTTCGACCACACGTTCCGCACAGTGAACTTACTTACAGCGTCCTGCAGAAGCCTCAGTCTCTCTGAGGTTAGGTCCTCTCTAATTGTTTTATTTGTACCCTTTAGTTTCTTTTTGTTCATAAACATCGCATTTCTTTTCCGATACGGAACAAACTTCACAATTAAGGGTCTTGGACGGCCAGTTTGACTTTTCCCAACCCTATGCGATCTGTTTATTTCGTCCACTGACAGTTCCACCCCAATTCCACGAGCAATATCAATGATAATATTGTCCGTGTTTTCTCCTGCAGTTTATTCCACACCAAAAACACGCAAGCACTGTCTTCTTTGGTACTGCTCTAAACTGTCTGTTTTAATTTGCAGCTCCCTTTTTAATTCCTTTATGGTCGTGTCTCTTTCTCCCAGCGTACGCTTTAGTTCCTCGATCACACTCGTATTGAAATTTATGGTTTCTTTCAGTTGCTCTACAATTGTCTTCGTGTTCGTTGGCAAGCATGTTGAGAGTTTCCTTACTGCTCAGCGCTTCCTGCACAGCTTGCTTCACAATGGCTTCTATTGGCACATGTTTGACTTTGGGGGCCATGGTTGTTTTTCTAAATATTTCGCTTCAGGTTTCACTGAACACTTCACGAACACTCTGACGTGAATAACAGTACACGTTAGAGTAATGTATCACACTTGCGACTGTAAAACTGCTAAAATTCACCTCCTAATACAGCACAAACCACGAGCCTCTTATTTCTTGACTATACGCTATTCGCCATTGAATTGTATCTTAGTCTCCTCTACCATTATCATATCAATATCTTGGCCTCCTCTACTCTTATCACATTAATATCTTAGTCTCCTTTACAATTATCATATTAATATCTTGGTCTCCTCTACCATTATCATATTAATATCTTAGTCTCCTCTACCATTATCATATTAATATCTTGGTCTCCTCTACCATTATCATATTAATATTTTATCTCCTTTACCATTATCATATTAATATCCTGGTCTCCTCTACGATTATCATATTTGTATCTTAGTCTCCTCTACCATTGTCATATTAATATCCTGGTCTCCTCTACCATTATCATATTAATAGCTTGGTCTCCTCTATCATTATCATATTAAAACCTTTGTTTCCTCCACCATTATCATATTAATGTCTTGGTCTCCTCTGCCATTATCATATTAATATCTTGGTCTCCTCTACCATTATCATATTTATACACGTGTTTCCTCCACCATTATCATATTAATATCTTGGTCTCCTCTGCCATTATCATATTAATATCTTGGTCTCCTCTACCATTATCATATTAATATTTTATCTCCTTTACCATTATCATATTAATATCCTGGTCTCCTCTACCATTATGATATTTGTATCTTAGTCTCCTCTACCATTGTCATATTAATATCTTGGTCTCCTCTGCCATTATCATATTAATATCTTGGTCTCCTCTACCATTATCATATTAATATCTTGGTCTCTTCTACCATTATCATATTAATATCTTGGTCTCCTCTACCATTATCATATTAATATCTTGGTCTCCTCTACCATTATCATATTAATATCTTGGTTTCTTCTACCACTATCATATTAATATCTTGGTCTCTTCTACCATTATCATATTAATATCTTGGTCTCCTCTACCATTATCATATTTGTATCTTAGTCTCCTCTGCCTTTGTCATATTAATATCTTGGTCTCCTTTACCATTATCATATTAATATCTTGGTCTCCTCTACCATTATCATATTAATACCTTTGTTTCTTCCACCATTATCGTATTAATATCTTGGTCTCCTCTGCCATTATCATATTTGTATCTTAGTCTCCTCTACCATTATCATATTAATATCCTGGTCTCCTCCACCATTATCATGTTAATATCTTAGTCTCCTCTGCCATTATCATATTAATATCTTGATCTCCTCTACCGTTATCATATTAATATCTTAGTCTCCTCTACCATTATCATATTAATATCTAGGTCTCCTCTACCATTATCATATTAATATCTTAGTCTCCTCCACCATTATCATATTAATATCTTGGTCTCCTCTACCATTATCACATTAATATCTTGGTCTCCTCTACCATTATCATATTAATATCTTAGTCTCCTCCACCATTATATTAATATCTTAGTCTCCTCTACCATTATCATATTAATATCTTAGTCTCCTCTACCATTATCATATTAATATCTTAGTCTCCTCTACCATTATCATATTAATATCTTAGTCTCCTCTACCATTATCATATTAATATCTTGGTCTCCTCTACCATTATCACATTAATATCTTAGTCTCCTCTACCATTATCATATTAATATCTTGGTCTCCTCTACCATTATCATATTAATATCTTAGTCTCCTCCACCATTATATTAATATCTTAGTCTCCTCCACCATTATATTAATATCTTAGTCTCTTCCACCATTATATTAATATCTTAGTCTCCTCTAACATTATCATATTAATATCTTAGTCTCCTCTACCATTATCATATTAATATCTTAGTCTCCTCTACCATTATCATATTAATATCTTAGTCTCCTCTACCATTATCATATTAATATCTTAGTCTCCTCCACCATTATATTAATATCTTAGTCTCCTCTACCATTATCATATTAATATCTTAGTCTCCTCCACCATTATATTAATATCTTAGTCTCCTCTACCATTATCATATTAATATCTTGGTCTTCTCTACCATTATCATATTAATATCTTAGTCTCCTCTACCATTATCATATTAATATCTTAGTCTCCTCTACCATTATCATATTAATATCTTAGTCTCCTCCACCATTATATTAATATCTTATTCTCCTCTACCATTATCATATTAATATCTTAGTCTCCTCCACCATTATATTAATATCTTAGTCTCCTCTACCATTATCATATTAATATCTTAGTCTCCTCTACCATTATCATATTAATATCTTAGTCTCCTCTACCATTATCATATTAATATCTTAGTCTCCTCTACCATTATCATATTATATCTTAGTCTCCTCCACCATTATATTAATATCTTAGTCTCCTCTACCATTATCATATTAATATCTTGGTCTCCTCTACCATTATCATATTGATATCTTAGTCTCCTCTACCATTATCATATTAATATCTTAGTCTCCTCCACCATTATATTAATATCTTAGTCTCCTCCACCATTATATTAATATCTTAGTCTCCTCCACCATTATATTAATATCTTAGTCTCCTCTACCATTATCATATTAATATCTTGGTCTTCTCTACCATTATCATATTAATATCTTAGTCTCCTCCACCATTATATTAATATCTTAGTCTCCTCTACCATTATCATATTAATATCTTGGTCTTCTCTACCATTATCATATTGATATCTTAGTCTCCTCTACCACTGTCGTATTCATATCTTTATTATCCTTACCATTATTTGTATTCTTCTCTTGATCTTTTACCATTGTTACAATCCTACCTTTGTCTCTGCTACCATTCTATACTCAATTCTTGATGTCCCGTACCATTGTTATATTAATATCTTGGTCTCCTTTACCACTGTTGTATTCATATCATAGTCTCTTCTACCATTGTTATATTCATACCATGATTACCTGTACCAATCTTATATTCCTATTTTGAGCTCCTCTGTTATTGTTATATTAATATCTCGGTCTCCTCCGCCATTGTTATATTCATATCTTGTCTCCTCTACCATTGTTATATTTGTTACCGGATTTTTGTGGTTCACAGAGAGGTGAAAAAACGTGCGGGATGAATGGGCTATCCACAGTACAATATCAAAGATTCTTTTAAAACTTGAAAATAGTAAAGGTTATATTTCTTTTCAGAAAATCAAACTTAACAACAGGTTATCGGGTACAATGACAATTTTTATATTAAAATAGAAAACCCCAGAATAGGGAATTTAACACATTTGGGCTTCAAGCCCCTAATTTATAAATTTACAATGCCGTCAATGTAACGTTTACATAGATAAGGAGAGAAATCTCCCAAGACTCTCTGTTGCTCCAACCGATACACAATTACAGCCTTGCAAAAGCACCCCTCAATATTACAGTGAAATTAGCAATCTCAGAAAATAGCTTACATGCTCTCCAACTTTAACCAAGGAGACTGCGCTCCCAATTTCTTACAGCCCACTTAAGGCAACATTACACCAAAAATCTTACAAATTTCTGGCCTCTCTAGGCCCAACCTATCATTTACAATTTTTTGCACAAGGGTGTCTATTACCCAAACTACTGGGCCTTCGTGGAAAAGAAGAAAAGGTTAAATTGCCGGCCCGGATAAAAAATGTATGGAGGCGTACACTTGCGCTCCTTGAAAACTTGGTTTTAAAACCCTACTAGGGCTTGTGGCCCGATGATGCAGAGGATAATCCCACACTACTGAGGTGACCAGAAGAATAAGTTACTTGGTCATTTACAGGAGGAAAACGGTTACAAAATCGTAGTCACCTCAAGATAAATTGAAGGGGAACTCGAGAGGGTAAAGCACTCTCTATCCCCGATTTACAATTACAGTCTTTATGAAATTCTACATTAGCCGAAAGAAAGTTTACATTTTAGAAAACAGGTGGTTACATAGTTAGAAATTCGAACTTTCCCCTGGTGTAAATCTGCGGAGGTAGCCACAGAGATATAAAACTTTTTATTGGCAAATTCAAAAAGTACAAGAAGCCTATTATTGGCTAAACAATAATTACAGAAAATTCCTGATTGGTCAGATTCAAAAGCTGGCGGAATGAGAAAGAAGTGTTTCAAACCTTGAAATATAGAAATAAATGAAAGTTAGTTTAGTTGAGAAAACCTATAAACACAAAACTTCTTTAAATCACTAATTCTTCCACCGTGCACCAGAGTGCATGACCACAGTTTTTGTAAGGGCATCTATGGAAAAAAGTTAAAACTTCTTGACGTAAACCAACACAAAACAAATAAATCCAGTCAGTTTAGGCAACTTCAAACTAACACATTACTCTGTTATTTATGAGTGACATCTTCTGATTAATGTCCCAAATTCATGCAGTAGCTGTTTCACGTTTTGTATGAGAGATGGCGTCCCCTAAGGCGCTTCTTTTAAATGTGCCTTCCGGTACAATATTCATACCTTGGAATCTCCTAAGAGTGATAATTGACTCCACGCTCACGTTCTGGAATCATATTCCGAGAACGACAGAAAAGGCAACAAAATACATGACTGCACTTAGAAGACTCATGGGAAATATTAAAGGTCTGAAATCCAGTAAACGACGTCTTCTCATATCGACAGTTCAGCCAGTGCTCCTGCATGGCTCTGAAATCTAGGCTGAATCCTTGAGATTTGCTTGGTATCGGAGAAGGATAGCTACCGTTCAACGGAGAGCAGCTTTACGTATTGCATGTGCATACCGCAAGGTTTTCGAACCTGCAATCCTCACGGTGGTAGCAATAGCCGCAATAGATCTACTTGCATTGGAGCGACAACGAATCTGGCGTAACCAAGGAGACCTGGGAGAGAAATGTGCAAAGAAGCGTGCCTTCAGTCAACGGATGGGGCGATGGCAACTCAGATGGAAAGTGACCCTCGGGGTAAATGGACCATGCGACTGATATCACGCTTGGATATCTGTGTTGAAAGGGTTCATGGTGAAGTCAACTATTACTTCACGCAGCTTCTAACAGGACATGGATACATTCGGAAATTCCTTCATAAAGTGGGCGGAGTGAGTGATGCAGCATGTATATACTGTGACGACATCGATGATGCACTTCGCACTTTCTATGTCTGCGGCCATTGGATGGTAAAGAGAAGATGTGTGGAAACTCAATTGGGAGAACTGATACCTGATAATATTATTTCTGTGATGCTACGAAACCAGGAATCCTGGGATGGTGTGGCAGTGTATTGGAGGATGTCCTTCGTCAGAAGAAGAGGGATTTGGAAGCGTACGAACGCCCGTAAATTAGAAATGAAGAAAGAACGATTCTGAAAGACTAAGTAAGCACGACATCACCCTGAAGTTATGCGAGAGCGGTTCCGGGGTGATGATACTCTGCCGTGTACCGACCTCCCCAAGGATTCGAACCGGCGGACTGTCAGATGAACGGCAGCCGGGATTCGCAGCCAAGATTCGATCTCAGAGTATCAAGGGAAATAAATTAGTATCAGAGTAATAGCCCGTAATTCGGGACACCTCGCAGTGCCAGAACATCTGTTATGTTAATTATATTAAGATTTAATAATTAGAAGGAAAAAGAAACTTTTCAGTGAAGTTACAAGTAGTGGAGAGCGTTAGTCAGGCAGAGAGCTTACGAAACGCGCCTACAATAACATGCTGACAACAGAGGATGTTTGCTTATTTGTTACTGACAAGCAGAGTCTACTAGCCGGTACTAGAGCAGGCGGCTCGCCGACAAGGAGCTCAAAGCCAGTACAGTCGTACTCCAGTAAAGATAAGGAAACAAAAGTGCTAAAAGAAGGACAGAAACAGTAGTGCCCATAGAGCAGCATCTACTGGGACAATTAGTTCATAATAGTAATTGAGGGCGCCACCTACAAGGCGATCAGCCAGGTAACGCCCATGGGCCCAACCCGAAAGGTAGTGGGAAGGGACCGACCTCTGTTTCAAGGAGAGCAGATATAACCCTAAGCCAAAATAGCGCGGGGCTCTCTCTCGACCAGTAATTCTAGACCTGGCTCCTTCGAGCAGTCAGTCGTGACAGTGAAGTTATACATAAGTGCCGCAGGGCAGACTTCGGACTTAGCGCGTGGCCGTAGGATAGACTCGTGAAGCAAGCTCTCGTCAGACCAAGATATTCAGAACCTGTAATTGAATTTGTATGTAGTGTACATAGCCGTCCTGGGGAATACAGGACAGTGAAGTTGCGGGACAGAGTTCGCACCTACATTTTACCTCCCTACACAACCGCTCGGCAGGACAGATAATACGCCAACATCATCGGCCGGTGATCAACCTACTAGGACGTCTCGCAGGGCAGGTAGGTCACGACAACACACCATGGAAAAAGGGTGTGTGGTTTTTAGTGGGTAAGAATCCCACGCACTTGTGGAGTGCGGACCCTTCACAAGCGTCTTTTGAAGACTTTCCCCAGTCCCTCGTAAAACATTATTATTATTATTATTATTATTATTATTATTATTATTATTATTATTATTATTATTATTATTATTATTATTATTATTATTATTCCGGTCTTATGGATCGCAGAGGTGAAAGAAGGTGCCGGAATGAATGGGTCTAACTACAATGTCAAGAATGAATTTAAAACTTAAACTGAAGGTTACAGTTTTAATACACAAAATTTAACAATTTTACAGGTGCAAGTAGCAATCATTAAACAAGTCAAGCAAAGACCAGATTGGTGGTATAAACAGAGCGTGGGCTTCAAGCCCTCACATCACTTTTCCTGAGCTTCTAGCCCAAATTTACAAAAGAGCACAAATTTATAAAAGGGCAGAAATCCCCTAATACCTGGAGCACTTACTCCCAAAATTACGATATCAAGCCTCCAAGATGCACTTTTACAACACTTGAAAAAGAGCTAACGTGCTCTCAGTTTTCCAAGCCTACTCAAGGCACCATAGCATGAAAATCTAATCATCTCTGGCCTTACAAGGCACTATTTACAAATAGAAATCTTATTACACAGAGGTATCTAGTACCCAACCTACAGGGCCTGAGTGAAAAAGAACAGGTTAAATTAACGGCCCGAATACAATTTGAATGGAGTCGAAGACTGAGCTCCAAAAAAAATTTAAAAACCTATAGGGCACTAGGCCAACGAAACAGGGGCTATTCCAAAACTACTGAGGTAGCACGCAAGGAGATAACTTTAATACCTTGCGGAAACGAAAGGTTACAAAACGTGCCACCTCAAAACAAGATGAAGGGGAGCTCGAGAGGGTACTTCACTCTCTATCCCCGATTTACAGTTAAAGATTGTATGAAGTTATTACATTAGCCGGCAGAAGTTACATTTTTAGAAAAGTGGTTACATAGTAGGTCATTCGGACCTTTCCCTCGGGTTTAAACTGTGGCGATAGCAAGAAAGAAAGATGTTATGTGGCCATTACTTTGTCGAAGTTCTAGCAGCTGACGAAGAGGCCGTCCGCGTCCTGTTTGACGCACACACTTAGTAAGATGACAATGAATTGGCCAAGAGACGTGAAAATCCGCAGTTTATAAACCCTCGGGGAAAGTTTGATACCATTCAAGATTAAACTAGCCACACCCTCTCATTTTCATTGGGTGAATTAAAAGTTACACTCAAAATCGAAGAAGAAGAAGACTGTTATTGGTAGAAAATTAATTACAGAAATTATTGTATGGTTGGATTCAAAACTGGCGGAAAGAAATGATAAATATTGCCAACCCAAAAATCAATGAACATCAAATAGTAAAAAAACCTTATGCATACAAAACTTCTTTAAATCAAAAGTTCTTTCATTTCGCACCAGGATGCATGATCATAGATTTTTGTAGTGGCATCTGTGAGAGAATGTCCAAACTTTTTGATGAATGGCAAACAAAACAGGTAGATATTCACACAGTTCAGGAAACTTCACAATAACATAAATACATCATATTTTAGTGGTGACTTCTTCCGGTAAATTTCTAAGTTGGTGTAGTTTCAATTTCACTGCTGCACCAGTAGAGGAGTTCTTTTAGGCGCTAGATTTAAATGCGTGGCGTTGGGGTGTACCTCCTGGTACAGACTTCCCCCAAATGTCCTTTCTAGGGGTGACACAGAAGATTTTAGAAAAAAATATTATTTCACTTTGAAGAAAATTTTTTAAGTTTTTTGGAAGTTGATAGGTAGAAACTTGTTAAACTCCAGCTTTAGAGTGTCCTTGTAGTCATAGAAAGTTAAATACATGTGAATATTTTTGACGGCAAGTCCTACCGCCGCTGCCGATATCCAGTAGTGGTCGCCCGGACCCTTCAAGTACCCTCAGATACACCTCTCCCGCTACTATGAGAGGGGTAGTCGTGGTGTGGGACGCCGCAGATTAGAAGTATATATATATATATATATATATATATATATACAGCCCCCAGATAAGTTGGTGGTAGGGGCGCCGCACTTCAGCCTTTGCCGGGAAGATGCGCTCCGGCGCGCCGTTCAGAAGGAGTCCTTACTAGCGCGAAGAGGGCCCTTTCTTCTCCCTGGTGTCTCTCACAAGATGTTAAAATACTGCGAAAGCCAGCCGAGGGGGCACTGAAACAGTAAGATCTCGGCGACAGAAAAGTGTTGTTGCAGACTTGAGAGTACGACCTTTATTGGTGATGCTGAAGGACGGGCGGCGTGGGAGTTGCTTGTTAGCCGATGGTGTGGATATACATGAGACGGTGGCTTGGTAATGACCACAAAGGAATTGAAAGCAGGAAAACCAGAGGGGGAGATCGTACATACAGATCATATATAAAATATAATCCGATAATCGGGACAGAAGGCCTCGAGAGATTATAAAAAATATATAACCTTCAAACCCCTGCTAAATATTAGCGGCAATGAACACAAAAGAAAACTAATTATACAGGTTTAATCTGAGAGAGGTGGACTCTAAAGATCCTCCCTGTGGCTGGATTGCTTACCAATAAGACAACGGGAGTCAGAAAATCCAATATGATACACGGGCCATGAAATCTGGGGGCAAGCTTGCCCGCGGGAACAAAGTTTCTAACCATGACTTGGTCTCCGACTTTTAAATTGGTGGGTCTCTGTCCACAATCATATCTTTCCCTAACCTTTTCATGGGACACTTTAAGATTGGCCTTAGCCTTCTTCCATAGATCTCTAATATTACCGGGATCTATTGTCTCTGGTAAGATATCATGAAGTGACCAAAGGTTAGAGAAGGGCGTGTAAGGCATAAATTTAAACATCAGAGAAGTTGGAGTGAACATGTGAGACGCATGAACCGCCGAATTCAAAGCAAAGGCCAACCAATGCAGGGACGTATCCCACCTGGAATGATCTTCATGATGAAATGCGATGAGAGCTGATCCAAGATTACGATTGACCCGCTCAGTCAGAGATGGTTGAGGATAATACGCCGAAGTAGTTACATGTGATATAGACAGATCAAAACAGAATTTACGGAAGAGGTAGGATGTAAATGCTTTAGCATTATCATAAACTATATATTGACACGGACCAAAGGAAGCGAAAATGGTATTTAAACAAGAAATGGTGGACTGAGCGGTAGCCAGCTTAGTTGGAAATAGCCAGGAAAATCTTGTAAAACCATCTACACACACAAGAATGAATTTGTTGGCATTCCCCTTTGATTGGGGGAAGGGTCCGACGTAGTCTATATAGAGGCGTTCCATGGGGCGCGACGCTTGATGAGAAGATAATAGACCTAGCTTAGTGGACAAGGAAACAAGATTTTCAAGCCTTTATCAATTCACGAATTTCACCGTCCATACCTTTCCAAATAAATATCTCTCGGATGTTTTCTCGAGTTTTGAAGATACCTAAATGCCCCCCTAATGGGAAGAAGCTGGAAGTGAGTTAGTGACTGTCGTACTAAATCATTTAGAAAAAGTGAAACAAGCGTTAAAGTGTTCAAAATGTGCCGGTGACCATCACTGGAAAGATTGTGATAACCCACGAATTCAACGCAGTGCTAACTGCGTCAGAGCCAATTCATTCGTACAAAACAACAGCACGAAGCTTGACATAAACCACAGCGCCTTTAACCAAGAATGCCCCAGAATTCAAAGAATAAAGTCAATAATTAGCAGCAAGACCGACTTCTAATATGGATACTCTTGTATATGCACAATTAAATACTCATCACTGCAAAGCTGCTATGGCGCATTTATCATTATTTTTAAATAACAACAATGTTGATATATTATTCAACCAAGAACCCTATTGTTATAATGGAATACCCTGCTTTATTCCTTCAAATTACATATCCTACTACATCACGTCTGATAACGATCCTAGAGCCTGCATTCTCGTCAAAAGCAACATCTCACATAATTTTATTCTACTTCACAGTTTCTCCTCTGCTGATAATGTTATCACTGCTTTGTCAGGCAATCAAGATATTTACAGAGCCAGTTCATTTATGCTTCTATATGATACACTACAGCAAGATCTCTCACCTATACAAGTGTCCCTGAATTCCATGCACCCAACTAACTTCATCTGAGGTCCATCTGAGGTCTAGACTCCAACTGTAAGTAGAAACCCAACACTTAAAATTATCTATGAAAATAAATTAAAACCCCTCAAAAATCAATACAAATTGGAGTTAATTAAAGCGAAACGTGAATCCTGGAAACAATTCTCTACAGAGAACATCAAAGAATCTCCTTGGAAAGTTTACAACGGTAGTAAAACAGGCTTTACCAAACGTATGCCTTCAACTACTTTAACCCTAACAGATGGATCCTCAACCTCATCAGAGATAGACACAGCAAAGGCACTACTCAAAAAATTCTTTCCGGGTGATGCCTGGGATTCTGATAATGATGAACAACAGAACATCAGATTGATAAACTCGAACTTTAGGGCTCCTAACACACAACCGGAACTCAAATTTGCAGGCCATGAAGTAGAGGATATTGTAACCAAAATTAACGATAAAATGTGCCCAGGACCCGATGGAGTTGATGGAGCAATAGTTAAAAGTATACACAATACCCTACCACATTTTTGGATAACTATTTTCAATAATTGCTTGCATTTCGGATGCTTCCCGAAAATATGGGAAAACGCCAACGTAATAGCAATTCCTAAAGCAGACAGAAGAAATCTGCAGTCAGTAGCAGGATACAGAGGGATCAGCTTACTATCAATCCCTGGTAAATGTCTGGAAAAACTATCTATGGAGAGGTTAAACTACTTTCTTCAAGCCAACCGGCAGGTACCATCACAACAATACGGATTCACAGCAGGAAGATCCACTACAAATGCAATAAAGCAGTGTCAGATTTTGCTCACCAGTGTAAAAGACTTGAACTTGGAAAGCTGTCTTCTTGCTCTAGATTTTGTAGGTGCTTTCGACAATGCATGGCACTCTAGTATTCTAGCTTGCTTACGGCAATAAAACTGCCCTTCAAACATTTTTAACATCATTAAGGACTCCTTACAAGATCGCAAAGCCCACTTCATCCTGGGAGAGACTTCAACCTCAAAAGCCATCACAAAAGGATGCCCCCAAGTTTCGGTCGCTGGTCCCACTCTGTGGAACGTCATCGTTATCGTACAGCTATCAAATGAGCCCGATCTGGATTAGTTATTTATACTGATGATGTAATGCTCATGTTCGGAGGTACGTCTCATTCTCATATCCTTTCCACGCTTCAGACAGCCATCGAAATCGTGCTGGATTGGTGCGAAAAAAAAACTTGAAATATTTAAGGAAGAAGGAAGAATATACCAGTCATCCTTCAGTTACAGCTTGGGATCTCAACGTTGTGTCAAAAATGAAGTATTTGGGAGTAATGCTGGACAACAAAATGGACTGGTACCTGCACATGCAATACCTGGACATTAAAATAATGCAAATCCGGAACAACTTAGTCAGATGTTCCAAAGCGACTTGGGGCATGTCTTATCATCATTTGATGACGATATATAATCATGCTGTTCTACCCGTCATGTTGTATGCCGCAGAAGTATGGAGCATCTCCATATCAAAAAGAGCCAAATTGAAATTGCAACAAATACAAAGATATTTTCTCATATTTGCTACAAAGGCATACAGAACAGTCTCAAACAATGCTTTGCAAGCTATAGCCTGCACAATGCCCATAGATGCACCCATTCTTTTACATAACGACATCAAAGCCATCTCCAGAGGTCAACCCATAAACGCAGTTGTTCCTTCACTGAAAGGAACTGAAATCCAAACAAGATCAAGAAGAAACCATCCTAGAGATAATCATATAAAAAAAATACTTCAGGAGCTGTAGATAAAGCAGACGTCCTCATCTTCACAGACGGATGGAAAACGCAAAACCCTGTCGGAGCAGGAATGGTAGTCAAGAAAAAATCGTAGGAAATATTCATTCAAATAAAAAGGTTAGATATCAATTGCTCGGTATTCCAAGCCGAACTCTTGGACATCATCATGGCTCTGGAATGGATAGAACTACATAAAAAATATATTTCAACTTATGCTATTCATGTTGACTTAAAAGCTGCAATTTTTGCCGTAGCTAATAAGAAAACTAACCATCCTCTCGCCACTGAAATCAGAGACAAACTTATTACCCTCAACAAAACGAACAAGATTACTCTTCACTGGATTAAAGGTCACACAGGACTTCAGGGGAACGAGAGAGCTGACTATCTTGCTAGGATTGCTGCCAGCTATAAATCTACAATAGACTAAAAATCACCACCTCGAAATTATGCCAAACAAGTATTAACTGAATACTATACAACAATTTTGAACTCCATATATACCAGCTCCGACAATTCCTTCCATATAAAATTATTCATTCCTAATATACCACACAGAATATCCTCATCTATCTGGCCCAACTACATAATCACCCAGTTTATTACAAATCATGGTCGCTTTAAATCCTATCTCCACAAAATGAACATAATGGATTCACCACTCTGCAGCAGCTCGACACCTGTTGACTAAGTGCACCACGTACTCGAGACAACGACCAGCTGTGCTACGATCAACACCCTTGCCAACGATTGTGAAATACTACTGGAACACTGTCCAAGTAACAGAATTCCTCAAGAACATCTTCCATTCACTTCAATAATTTATCCATATGTTGTTATAATAACTGTAAATATCCCGTGATATACCTGTAGGTGAAACACGGGTTGTAAATATATTAGCTAAATGAAAATAAATGGGATCTCATGGTAGTACTTGAAGATCATAGGTACAATCTTTTGGTCATGCCTCGACGGGCAACACAAAACCCCGTTCCTCAACACATAAGGGAAGACATGTTCCCCAGAAGAAAGGGTTTCAATGATAGGGGCCAGCGTGGGATCTTCACTTTGATATTTTTCAATATCCTTGGACATCATGGGGGCATCAGTTAGAATGGCATTAATGCCCGAAAGTATGGGCGTGGGAAGAGGAGAACTATCTTCCAGTTCGGAGGTCTCCACATCATGAGCAAACATGCGGCTTAGTCCATCCGCCACAACATTTTCAGATCCTCTGCTGATATGCCTAACATAGAATTGGAAGGCAGAAATCCTGATGGCCCAACGGGCTATACGACCAGTACGACGCAGCCTAGCTAAGACCCAACTTAAGGCTAGGTTATCTGTTTCCAGGTCGAACTTGACATGTTCCAGATAGAGGCGGAACTTCTCTAATGCAAATAAGACTGCCAAACCCTCAAGTTCATAGATAGAATATTTGGCATCTTGAGCCAATAATGTCCTAGATGCATAGGCGATGGGTCGCCTTCCGAGTTCAGTTTCTTGAAGAAGCACAGCAGCCACCGCCGACGACGAGGCGTCGGTTTGAACGATGAATTTCTTCGAGAAATCAGGCATAGCAAGGACCGGGGCATTACAAAGAGCTAATTTCAGGTCTTCAAAAGCGGCTGCTTGAGACGGCCCCCACTCAAATTTGACGCCTTTCCTACGAAGTAAGTTCAAGGGCGCCGCTCTGTTAGCGAAGTTAGGAATAAATTTCCTGAAGAAATTCACCATGCCGATGAACCTGGCAATACCTTTGATGTACTTAGGAGGTTTGAAATCATGGATGGCATGTGTTCTATAATGATCAATAGAAACACCACCCTCGGGTGACACAATATGCCCTAGGATAGACATGGAAGGCTTAGCAAAAACTACCTTAGATACCTTCACAGTTAACCCTGCCTTACTAAGGTGATTAAGAACCTCTTTTAGATGATCAAGGTGTTCTTCGGAGGTCTCAGAAAATACGACGACATCGTCAAGATAATGGTACAAGTATTCAAATTTGATGTCGGAGAAGACCCTATCTAGTAGTCTCGTGAGCACAGCTGCCCCCATGGAGAGCACGAAAGGCACGCGGTTGTACTCATACAAGTTCCAATCCGTGGCAAAAGCTGTTAGATGTTTTGATTCTTCAGCTAGAAGGATCTGATTATACGCCTGATTAAGGTCTAAGATGATGAAGAACTTAGCTTTCCGAAACCATGAAAAACAAGATTGAAGGTCGGGAAGAGGCACAAATTGTAACACCACCTTCCGATTTAAAGCCCTATAGTCAATCACAGGCTTGAAGCCACCTTGGGGTTTCGGAACCAGAAAAATGGGCGATGAATACGCCGACTTAGAGGGTCGAATAATACCATCCTTTAACATTTGGTCGATCTCTTTGAGACCCTTAATTTTAGGTGGAGACAGCCTATAGGGTGGAAAGCTCACCGGGATCGAGTCCGTAACCTCAATCTTGTATTCAGTAAGGTCAGTAACACCAAGCGTATCGGAAAATACATCCGGAAATGACTGACACAACTTACGAATACTATCAGCCTGCTCCTCAGGTAGGTGTCTAAGGTCTAACAACATCTCATCCTGGGTAGTCGAAACAGATGAACATGATACAGAATTACACTTAAGCAAAGGGATTTTACAGTTATTAGGAAATTTGAAAGTGCATGACTTGCTCTGAATGCCGAGCACTAGACCAGTATGAGACATGAAGTCTGCTCCTAATATTGTGGGGCAAGACAAGTACTTCGCCACAAACAATTTAACTTTCCAGGTGAACTTCTTCTTCTTCAAGTGCTATATTCGGTTGCCCAGACGTCGGCGATTACTCTGGAGAAAGTTTTTCTGTCTTCTGCTCGTCGGAAGAGTCTCTCAGTTGTCTCAATACCGGTCCACTGCTTGATGTTGTGTAACGATGTTATCTCTGGTCTGCCAACTCGCCGTTTGCCCTCTATTTTACATTGGAGAATGAGTTTTATGAGGCCATATTTATTTCCTCTTAATATGTGGCCTAGATAAGCTGTTTTGCGAACTTTTATAGTTATTATTAGTTCTTGCTTCGTCCTAGCTCTCCTTTTGACTTCATCCTTTGTTATCATATGTGTCCAGGGTATTCTAAGCATTCTTCTGTGCAACCACATTTCAATAATAATTTTATTTGCTTTACGTCCCACTAACTACTCTTTTACGGTTTTCGGAGGCGCCGAGGTGCCTGAATTTAGTCCCGCAGGAGTTCTTTTACGTGCCAGTAAATCTACCGACACGAGGCTGAGGTATTTGAGCTCCTTCAAATACCACCGGACTGAGCCAGGATCGAACCTGCCAAGTTGAGGTCAGAAGGCCAGCGCCTTAACCGTCTGAGCCACTCAGCCAGGCGCAACCACATTTCAAAGGCGGCAAGTCGTTTGATACTTGTAGCTTTTAAGGTCCATGTTTCTGCTCCATATAACAGTACTGACCAGATGTAGCACTTCATTAATCTCTGTCTGAGCTTTAGATTCAGATGATTATTACAGAACAAAGAGCTCATCGTGCGAAATGCAGCTCAAGCGTTCCCAATTCTGCATCTGATTTCCTTATCTGGATCCATACTGTCTGTTATTATGCTGCCGAGGTACTTGAACTGGTGGACTTGTTCTATTTTACGGTTGTTTAATGACAAGGTGACATTTTCATTACTATTTCTGCTAAATACCATTAACTTAGTTTTTGCTACATTTATATTGCCCCCTTCTTGCCGGGCAGCTCGGCCGGTGAGCGAGAGTCTCAGTGGTAGACCATTCGCTTACTGGCCGTGCAGAAATTTTAAGGGCAGGGGTAGCTTAAGGACTAGCGGCAAATAAAAGAAACACAAATAATAGGTTTTAACATTTATTAAAAACTAAGCACTCTCCACAATAAGAACAAAATACGCGTACAGCGAACGAGAGATCGCGACAAATAATCACCATGAAAAATATCACAATCACAAAATATAAATAAATCATTCATTCGACACTCACACTCGGGTACATGGTAACATTAAGAAATATTTTAGCGAATTCTAGCCCTTGATTTTTATTTTTTATTTTTAGTCGAAGTCAGGGAAAATTTTCAGATGGCAGGATCAGCTAATGAGTATCCTTGCGACAGATTGAGAGGTGATGGTATCAGGATTATCACTTCAATAATGAAACTGAATTCACAACGATGGTCCAGGGAATGTTAGAGATAAAAATCATCAATAAAATTATTTTTCAAAAATGCCTAATACGCAGGCCAAATAAATAAACGCGTCTACGGTCAATGAGTTACGCCACTACTTTTATTCTCCTAATATATTATGGCTCTCGTTTAATACGTGCTCTACTTGAAGAACCTATGTCCAACGACATACTCTCTTCCTAATTGACTCAATTAATGGACTCACAAAAATAATCACAAAATCTCTAATCCATTTCTAAGTCCAAAATTATAACAATAACACAGTAAATGCAACAAGTGATCTGTCAAGACACAGCCATATTCCAGGCCCAGATTTACTCAATCTGAGCACACATTAATGCCATACAAGTTCAAACAATAATTATACTCATGACCTTATCCCACATTTTAAACCGTTATGATATTCAATTATTATTATCATTATTATTATTATTATTATTATTATTATTATTATTATTATTATTATTATTATTATCTGCGCGTGTCATATTCACATAGGCTGAAGTACAATAAATTTTATAGATGACTCTAAAACATATTTTAAGTTCCATAAAAGATCGCAAAATCATCAACGAAAATCCGAATGTAGTGAAATGTGTCGATATTCCGTCCCGTATGACTCCAAATTAATTTCAAATTAATTAATAAATCAAATTATTATTATCGGAGGGGTCAATTCATTTTATCACACTCCTATGCTGAATTGGGACAGTAAAGACAAGTCTCGATGACATTCACACCAATCAGACTAACTAATAGAGCCCAAGTACACATTCACGCTCAGTCACAAACTACCTTCCACCAAAGAAAGAAGTAATGACAATTCTAGCTACTTAAACTATGAGAAGTTACTGCAATGAATAAATAAGGACTACGTCTACATTAATTTTACAAAGATGTACAGAAATAAAATTAAACATGGTACTCATGTGGATGCTGAATCTGGATTTCAGTGGATGACCCTACCATCGAACTCCGTCCTTCTCCATAGCTGAAGACGCCTGACATGTTTAGTAAATGATGGCAGGAATGAGGACAAGCATGGAATAGCAGTGGACTCCTTCATACAAGTGTGCTTGCATCTTGAAAATTTCACGAACTGCTGGCAGTCTTCCTCTTCCGTCCTCCTCGTGAAATGAGCTGAAACTAATAAATCAGTCTTAAATATTGTTCAGGACACACACGCGATGAGTTTTTAAAATCTTCTATATTTCGTAGAGTTGAAATTAATCTGAACTGCTGAATTTTCAAAGTTCTACGGAGTAAATTTCTCCAGAAGCAGAACAACGACATATTCTCTTCCTAATTGACTCAATTAATGGACTCACAAAAATAATCACAAAATCTCTAATCCATTTCTAAGTCCAAAATTATAACAATAACACAGTAAATGCAACAAGTGATCTGTCAAGACACAGCCATATTCCAGGCCCACATTTACTCAATCTGAGCACACATTAATGCCATACAGTCAGGACCAGCATAAGAAGAAGAGTGCGAAATCCCACAGAAAGTATCACTATTTAATTATCTTGAGACGAAAGTGTGTCCTCGTATCGCTCGTGATTGGTCGACATCTTGCGATCCAGCAGGTGTTACAATTTCATTGGAGAACAGTTAGTCGTGCGGCGGCCTTGATAGTATTGATCGATCGACCTTGGTAATCCCGCTGTCGTCAAGTGGCACTCAGCTGGCTGTAGAAGACATGACAAAAAATTCCTCGCGCACCCTCGCTCGCTGATCTGGTCGGGAAAACCTGTTCTAGGCAGCTCGCCTCATTGAGATATTGAAATGTTAAAACTTTCACCCTGGCTGACGAAATAATGCACTAGCCCACCGCGATATTAAAATATTTCCTTTCAGTAAATTATTTACCAGATTTGAAGGGCACAATATTGAGACCATACTGTAAACCTTTGACATAGATTTAGTTCAGGAGTTCTTGAAGGCCTTCTATAGTGTTGCACAGAATCAGAGTGTCATCTGAATATGTAATATTATTGATCAAAACTCCATTTACTTTCACGCCCAGTTCAACATCATGCAAAGCTTCTTTGAAAATGATGTGGGAATAGATGTTAAAAAGGAGCGGCGAGAGTATACAACCTTGGCGTACCCCCCTTCTGATTTTCACATCTGATGTTTTGGTTTGGTTGATTTTGACTGTTGCTTGTTGGCCCCAGTACAGATTCTGTATGATGCGTACGTCTTTTCCATCGAGATGTTTTCGTTGGAGAATCTCTACCAGTTTTTCATTTTTCACTCAATCGATAGCTTTCCCATAGTCAATGAAACATGCAAATACATCTTTGTGTAGTTGGCGGCATTTTTGGAGCAGGACATTGACGCTGAATAAGGCTTCTCGTGTGCCAAAGGCATTTCCGAAACCCATTTGGTTGTCATCCAAGTCTATTTCGCACTTCGTTCTAATGCGTGCGCGTATTATACGTAAGAATGCTTTCAACATATGACCCATCAGACTTATGAGACGGTAGTCACTGCATTTCTTTGGATGAGACTTTTTAGGTATTGCGATGAATGTCGATTGAAACCAGTCCTCTGGGATTATTCCAGTATCATAAATTGTATTGAAAAGTTTAGCAATTTGGTGAACATTCTGTTCAGTTATTAGTTTTAGAACCTCAGCTGGTATCTGGTATCTGGTCTGGCAAAGATGAAACCTAAAATTTCTAATAGAGCGGAATTAGCCGAAAAGAATTGAACCGAACATGTACAATAATCAGAAAACTTTCAGACAGACTTTAATTTGGAGTACCACTCAGCCGAAATTATAGAACAAACACTCCCAGAGTCTAATAGAGCCGTGACCGGTTCATTGTTCAACTCAATTTTGAGAAAAGGTACCAATGCGGGGGTCTCCGCCGCAATCCTAAGACATTCTTTAGGACCTTCAAATAATAAATTAGAACCTTGATCTGTACCTGAGCTTTCGCTGGGTTTAACAGGGGCTGAGCCTGGAAAAGATGAACATGCCGACTCAGCCGATGACACTAGTCATTTCCTATTATTAGAGTTCGCGGAGGTTGCACCAGAAGTTGAACAGGAAGGGGTGCTAGTGGCGTTATGACAATTCTTGGCGATATGAGAAAACGAGCCACATTTAAAACATCCTTGTGATGACCCTGATCCATTCTTTGTCCCACTCGATTTAATCAAAAGGCACTTGTTACGGAGATGATCTGCCGACCCACAAGCATAACATTTGCGGGGGGGGGGGGGAATTCGGCGAGGTTGGGGCCGAAAGTTACTCGAAGACGGAGGGGGCTCCTTAGCGACTCGTAAGGTGTCGGCATACCTAACTCCTTCGGCTGAGACCGCCATAGCCACTAATTCAGCAAAGGTTTGAGGACACGACGCGAAACACAAATAAGACCTGTAGGGCGGGGAAATCCCTTCAACAATCGTCTGCACAATTTGATCTTCTGGGAAATGAGGAGCAAATACCCTTGTGTAAAACCTAATGTCTTGGATGAAGTCTGCCAGGTTTTCATCCAGTCGCTGTACTCTGAAATAGTACCTTTGAATTAATGATGACATTGCCCGAGCCGGAATGAAGTTAGCTAAGAGATGGGCGTGGAAGTGTTCTATAGAAAATTGCTCAACTATTGCTTTGACTATTTTGTCCGAGAGAATGCCGATGGAGTAAGGGTAAATTATTTGAAGAATTTGAGAGTAAGAAAGGGAAAACACTAGTGCGTGATCTTGGAATTCAACTAAGAATCTTAAAAATGAAATGACATCATTAGTGGAATTAATGGAAAACTTAGAAATTCCCCTAAGCAACATAGCCAAAGGATGAGGCAAACTACTGAACCCAGGTGACATAGTTGGTAACGGCCTTGGGGGCGAAGAAGCTTCAGACACAGCATTATTTAAAAAGAAACGTGGAATTGAGGTACGACGATCAGACTCATTTCCTAATGGGGCAGAAGTTTGTTGAGTAGCTACTGATTTCCTGCTTTCTTTGCCCTTGGAAGAATCCTCGTTACCACAGTGGCTTGGTCGGTTTTGGGAGCAGCTGTCCCAGTTAATAATTGACTAACTTTATTGGATATTCTTGACAGATGATCAACTAAATTACTCGCCTCCTTAGCATGATCTTCCTTTAATTTTAGAGACAATAGATCGCTCACCCTGTTATCAAAATGGAACAATCTGGACTGTACTCTTTTAAGTTGATTAGGAGATGGATCACTTACTTCAAAAAAACTTACTACGGATGCTACCTCAGTGGTATTATCAGTGATCATGGAGAGAGTCTCATCAATTTCCTTCTCTCCCAAAGTTGGGATACTAATTGGTAATTCTAGGGATTCCTTAGGTTTGGTGGTATCTGCCGCAACCGTGCCACCTGATTGAACATTCCTGATAAGTAATTCATAAATTAATTCCTCCTTGCGCAAGTAGCCGGGATGGAGGACTTCGCGAGGGCCGGACATGATGAAAGAAAATTTACGAATTCAGAAAAAGAATTCCAGCGACTGAGAAAATTCTTAGTGTTCGATCCGAATACTATGTTTAGCCGTCAAAAGGGGCTTAATTGAGACCCATTCAACCGCGCTCTGCTACCACGTGTTCCGGTTTTCCTTGGATCGCAGAGGTGAAAGAAAGTGCTGGGATGAATGGGTCTAACTACAATGTCAAGAATGAATTTAAAACTTAAACTGAAGGTTATATTTTTAAAACACCAAATTTAAAAATTTTACAGGTGCAAGTAGCAATCATTAAACAAGTCAAGTAAAGACCAGATTGGTAGTATAAACAGAGCGTGGGCTTCAAGCCCTCACATCACTTTTCCTGAGCTTCTAGCCCAAATTTACAAAAAAGCACAAATTTATAAAAGGGCAGAAATCCCCTAATACCTGGAGCACTTACTCCCAAAATTACGATATCAAGCCCCCAAGATGCACTTTTACAACACTTGAAAAAGAGCTAATGTGCTCTCAGTTTTCCAACCCTGCTCAAGGCAACATAGCATGAAAATCTAATCATCTCTGGCCTTACAAGGCACTATTTACAAATAGAAATCTTATTACACAGAGGTATCTAGTACCCAACCTACAGGGCCTTAGTGAAAAAGAACAGGTTAAATAAACTGCCCGACGAAACAGGGGCTATTCCCAAACTACTGAGGTAGCACGCATGGAGAAAACTTTAATACCTTGCGGAAACGAAAGGTTACAAAACGTGCCACTTCAAACCAAGATGAAGGGGAGCTCGAGAGTGTACTTCACTCTCTATCCCCGATTTACAGTTAAAGATTGTATGAAGTTATTACATTAGCCGGCAGAAGTTACATTTTTAGAAAAATGGTTACAGAGTAGATCATTCGGACCTTTCCCTCGGGTTTAAACTGCGGCGATAGCAAGAAAGAAAGATGTTATGTGGCCATTACTTTGTCGAAGTTCTAGCAGCTGACGAAGAGGCCGCCCGCCTGCTGCTTGACGCACACACTTAGTAAGATGACAATGAATTGGCCAAGAGACGTGAAAATCCGCAGTTTATAAACCCTCGGGGAAAGTTCGAGACCATTCAAGATTAAAGTAGCCACGCTCTCTCATTTTTATTGGGTGATTTAAATGTTACACTGAAAATCGAAGAAGAAGAAGAAGAAGAAGAAGAAGACTGTGATTGGTAGAAAATTAATTACAGAAATTATTGTATGGTTGGATTCAAAACTGGCGGAAAGAAAAGATAAATATTGCCAACCCAAAAATCAAAGAACATCAATTAGTAAATAAAAAAACTGATGAATACAAAACATCTTTAAATCAAACGTTCTTTCACATCGCACCAGGGTGCATGATCATAGTTTTTAGTAGTGACATCTATGGGAGAATGTCTAAACTTTTGATGGATGGCAAACAAATCAGGTAGATATTCACACAGTTCAGGAAACTTCACAATAACAAAATTACATCATATTTTAGTGGTGACATCTGGGTAAATTTCTATGTTGGTGTAGTTTCAATTTCACTGTTTTACCAGTAGAGGAGTTCTCTTAGGTGCTAGATTTAAATGCGTGGCGTTGGGGTGTACCTCGCGGTACTATTATTATTATTATTATTATTATTATTATTATTATTATTATTATTATTATTATTATAGGAAGGCTCGGCTTGTGCCGGTAACATAATGGGCTGACTCGGCCTAAGCAAGGAGTCACCCTCCTGATTATGAAACCATAATTACATATATCTACAAATATTTACAACAGAAAAAATTACAACATATACAATTATGCAAACAATATGCACAGATGATGACGCTAAACAACTTATCTGCCCGTTTTGGAAATCTGTTCTTCAGTATTACTGGAACTGCGGCCTGGAACGTCATGCTATTTGGCGTAAGTCAGAGGAAACGTTGTTCCTGGAAACTTCTCACAATGTGACAGATGCTTCCTGTAGTTCAACGTATGTGTGATGATGCTGCCAGAGAGCTGTGCAAGGTTTTTGAAATAACACTAGTACATGATATTACTATTGGTACTGTGGTGACTGATTCTAGTTTCCACAGGCGTTGTATTTCTATTGCCAGTTCTCTGTATTTTGATATCTTTTTGGCTATTGTTGTTTGCAAACTGGAGGTGTTTGGACAAGCAATTTTTACAAGGGACGCCGATTTTTTTGATTTATCGATTCGAACAATATCTGGTCTATTGTTGTTGAGCGTGACATAGTTTATGACTTCTCGGTCCCATAGTAGTTTGTATGAAGAGTTTTCGAGAACGGGTGGAGGTGTGTATTTCCAATATGCAGTGGATAACTGAAGAAATCCACATTTTATAGAAAATTTCAGATGAATGATTTTATCTACGTGATCATGTCGGTGCTTATAATCGGTGTTGGTCAAGTGTGGGCAGCCAGAGATGACAAGATGTGTGCTCTCTGTAGTTCTGGAACAGCCGCGGCAGTTGTCTGAGACAACTGTTGGATCATTCATGGTGAATCTACGGTAGTTCCGTGTAGCAATTACTTCATCTTGTATGGCCAGAACAAATAATTCTGTTTCTGGGAAAAGACCACAGTAGGTCAGCCAAGCGTGCAACGCAGTTTTCTCGATATGAGGATGATCCAGTTCGCGGGGGTATTTCCCGTGAAGAGATTTTTTCTTTCACATGGCCATATTCATCTCCTTTGCAGGTGGGGTAGAAACAGGCATTTCCGGCGGCGCTAGGTTTAGAGGTGTATAGTTTACATCAGCTCTGCTAACAGCTTGATGAAGACACAATGTTTCACCTCTCGATTAGAAATATTCTTTTAGACTTGATATCAGATTGCTGTGTAAATTGACAATGGATAAGAAGCCCCTACCACCTACTGATCTCAGGAGTGTAAAAAGTTCTGTTGCAGATTTAGTATGATGCATATGGTACAGGGTGAGTGAAACTGCTGTTTTCGTTTGTAACTGCTAAAGTTCTGTTTGGGTCCATTTTACAACGCCAAAGGCGTAGGTATGTGAGCAGTGGTACGGCGTACGTATTGACTGCTTTGGTAAGATGTTTACCTGTCAATTTTGATGATAGTAGTTTGTTGAGGCGTGTTATGTACTGTTTCGTGACATTTCTCTTGATGTCGGAATGTTTGATACGAGTGCTCAGATGAAAACCGAGATATTTGTACATTTCTTCTTCCTCCAGCTGTTGTATGGATTCGTCGCTTAATTAAGGTACAGCCCCAGCATTTGCTTGGTGTGAAAATGGGAAACCACGGAAAACCATCTTTCGGGCTGCCAAACTTGGCGTACTTTTTTGGAGAAGACACCTCAAGCTGCATTCAGACACTAAAGGACTAAGGGATAAATGGTTCGCTTTTCATGATGAAAGTAGCATTACTCATCGTATTAGGGCAGGGAATGAAGACCGTATGTCTTTTTCCTCCATTAGAATCAATCAATCAATCAATCAATCAATCAATCAATCAATCAATCAATCAATCAATCAATCAATCAATCAATCAATCAATCAATCAATCAATCAATCAATCAATCAATCAATCAATCAATCAATCAATCAATCAATCAATCAATCAATCAATCAATCAATCAATCAATCAATCAATCAATCAATCAATCAATCAATCAATCAATCAATCAATCAATCAATCAATCAATCAATCAATCAATCAATCAATCAATCAATCACTACTGATCTGCATTTCGGGCAGTCACCCTGGTGGCAGATTTCCTATCTGTTGCATTCCTAGCCTTTTCTTAAATGATTGCAAATAAATTGGAAATTTACTGAACATCTCCTTGGTAAATGATTCCAATCCCTAATTCCCTTTATACGAATATTTGCCCCAATTTGACCCCTTGAATTCCAACTTTATTTTTATGTTGTGATCTTTCCTACTTTTAAAGACACCACTCATGCTTATTCGTCTGCTGATGTCCTCCCACGCCATCTCTCCACTGACAGCTCGGAACATACCACTTAGTCGAACAGCTCCTCTCCTTTCTCCCAAGTATTCCCAGCCCAAACTTTGCAACATTTTTGTAACTCTACTCTTTTGTCGGAAATCGCCCAGAACAAATCGAGCTCTCCTTTATTTGGACTTTTTCCAGTTCTTGAATCAAGTAATCCTGGTGAAGGTCCCATACACTGGAACCATAATCTTGTTGGGGTCTTACCAGAGACTAATATGCCCTCTCCTTTACACCCTTAATACAACCCCTAAATACCCTCATGACAATGTGCAAAGATCTGTACCCTTTATTTACAATCATATTAATGTGATTACCCCAATGAAGATCTTTCCTTATATTAATATCTAGGTATTTACAATGATCCCCAAAGGGAACTTTCGCGGCATCAACGCAGTACTTAAAACTGAGAGGACTTTTCTTATTTGTGAAACTCACAACCTGACTTTTAACCCCGTTTATCCATCTCACAACATTATCGAGGTCATTTTGCAGTTGTTCACTATCTTGTAACTTATTTATTACTCTGTACAGAATAACATCATCTGCAAAAAGCTTTATCTCTGATTCCACTTCTTTATACATATCATTGATATATATAAGACAACATAAAGGCCTTGAGAGGTTTCAATGGTTAGAAAACCAGTTTCTCGAATATCTCAACAATATCAAGATACGAAGTGAAAAATTAAGAAAGGATTTCATAAGTACCGAAACATGTGAAGCGGTCATGGTTGAAACGGCATCACCAGTAATTTACATAAGGTAACTTATCAAGAACGGGTTGCGCTAAATTTTAACAAGGTGATTTAATTCTGATTGCGTTGAACTGTTCTTCAGTCGACTGAGAGAAATCTCAGGAGCACACGACATGCTGTACTGCAGAACTGCAACTTTTAGTATGAGTGAAGTTATAAAAACAGCTGTTTTCTTTCTTCCACAAACGTCAAAATCACAGAGAAGACAGTATCACAAGTACCAGAAGGCTTGCTAGCTTCCTGAAGCATCTTCACCGAATTACACTCTATGTATCTTGGATGACCCGCATGATATCCAGGGTACGTATTAAAATAAATGTTATTTATAATTTCATTAAATTCCGTGGAGAAATATTTACTAACTCTTCTGAAAGATAGTAGTAGTATAATTGGATGGTTCGGCGGCCGCCTCCGCCTCCGGCTCTCGGGAGAGACCTCCACTTCCCGCGGGAAATTTGAATATTGGCGGGAAATTTGAATTTTGGCGCGAGATTTGAATTTGTAAACAAAGCCACGTGCTTTTTGACAGCTGTCATCGACAACAACGCATCGCTAACCTCACTGCTGCCATCTTGACGGGCCTAAACCTCAGTGGTACCAACTTAACCTAACTAGCGCGAGATTTGAATTTGTAAACAAAACCCCGTGTTTTTTGACAGCCACATGCTTTTTGACAGACAACAACGCATCGCTAACCTCACTGCTGCCATCTTGACGGGCCTAAACCTCAGTGGTACCAACTTAACCTAACTAGCGCGAGATTTGAATTTGTAAACAAAGCCATGTGCTTTATGACAGCCACGTGCTTTTTGACAGACAACAACGCATCGCTAACCTCAGTACTGCCATCTTGACGGGCCTAAACCTCAGTAGTACCAACTTAACCGCACTAGCGCGAGATAAACAAATTCACGTGCTTTTTTGACAGCTGTCATCCGCCATCTTTAAACTACAGAGCACCGTGCTGCCCTCTTTATCCCAGTAGCTGCAAATTCGTCACCTGTCATCGGCAGTGCTGCTATCCTGGCGGGTCTAAACCTTAGTGGTACCAACTTAACCTAACTAGCGCGAGATTTGAATCGGTAAACAAATCCACGTGCTTTTCTGACAGCTGTCATCCGCCATCTTCAATCTATAGAGCACAGTGCTGCCCTCATTAGCTACTTACCTTTGAAATGTGGTGGCGGATAATTTGAAAAATGCTTTTTGACAGCAGCCATCTTTGAGCACCGTGCTGCCATCTTCAGCTAGATACCTTTGAAATGTGGTGGCAGACAATTCCACGTGACAGCAGCCATCTTTGAACACAGTGCTGCCCTGTTTGTGGTGGCGGCAAATTCCACGTACTCTTGTTTGGAAACAAACTCACGTGCTTTTTTCTGACAGCAGTCATCCGCCATCTTTAATCCAGAGAGAACAGTGCTGCACTCTTTAGTTGAAATGTGGTGGCGGCAAATTCCACGTGCTCTTGTTTGGAAACAAATTCTACGTGCTCTTCAGCTGTCATCCACCATCTTTAATCAAGAGAGCACCGTGCTGCCCTCTTTGTGGTGGCGGATAATTTGAATATTTTCTTGACAAGCAGCCATCCTTAATCCAGAGAGAACAGTGCTGTCCTCTTTAGCTACTTACCTTTGAGGCGGTTAATTTGAAAAATTATATTTGACAAGCTGCCATCTTTAATGAAAAGAGCATCGTGCTGCTATCTTGCGGGTAATTTTTACGTCACAGCTGTCATCCACCATCTTGCATTGCTAACCTTAGTGCTGCCCTCTTTAGCTACTTACCTTTGAGGCGGACTATTTGAAAAAATCTATTTGACAAGCTGTCACCCGCCATCTTGCATTGCACACCTCAATGCTGCACTCTTTAGTTGAAATGTGGTAGCGGGTCATTTGAAAAAATTCTTTTTTGACAAGCAGCCATCTTTAAACTACAGAACACCGTGCTGCTATCTTTATCGTAGTAGCGAGCAATTTAAAATCTAGATGCTTTTTTCTAACACAGGTCATCCGCCATCTTTAATCTAGAGAGCACCTGGTAGTAAATTCCACGTGCTTTACAAACCCACGTGCTTTTTTGACAGCTGTCATCCGCCATCTTTAATCAAGAGAGCGCAGTGCCGCACTCTATGTAGTAGCGGATAATTTGAAAAATTCTTTTTGACAAACAGCCATCTGTATTCAACACAGTTACCGCTATCTTACATCGCTTACCTCGGTGCTGCACTCTTTAGTTGAAATGTGGTGGCGGTAAATTCGAACAAGTTTAATCATACATCGGGGGAGCTAGAGTAAGCACGTGCTGCAGTGATGACGTCATCATGCATGTTTAGACTTGTCCGTTTTCTTAAGAGTAAGTCGGTGTAAATTAATGCAATAAGTATGCATCATAAAACAAGAGTTTGCATGTTCTGCAGCGATGACGTTTTTGTAGGTGCGCATGTTTAAACCCGTTCGTTGGCTAAAAGCTTTAGTCTTCGAGAAACAGTGATAGAGAGTAGAGTGCAAACATGACGAAAACATTAATAGTTGATGTGCAAGGCTTTAAAGTAAACGGAAACAAATTTGTGTTTAAAGAGGTGGCTGTGTTAGATTGCAGTGTGTTGTGGGCACCAAAACTTGTTAGTTTAGTATTTAGCCCACCGTTCCCTTACTGTTTGCAAACAGATGAAGATAAAAAGCAGACTCAGTGGATTGAAAACAATCTAGGTTTGAAGTGGGAAGAAAAAGGAATACCTTATCGTTTTCTACCTTTAATGATGAATCATCATTTGTCAAGAGCAGATCTTGTTCTTTTAAAGGGTTGTGAAAAGAAAGAATGGTTGCGTGATTTTCTACCATCATTGTGTGAAATTATCGACATGCATGAATTGGGGTGCCCATCATTTAAAACTCTTCCGAAAGAGCATAGTAGAGAAACAAGTAAACAGTCTTTACAACATGAATGCATGCTCTTGGATTGGTTGTGTTGCAGTGCATGCCGGGAAGTGAACAACATATGTAAACTGCAGTGTCGAAATAACCTTAGTGTAAAAGAAACATTTGTAGAGTGAAGACATCATGTCATTTCTAACAGATACTAAGTGTAACGCAGTTGAAAAGGCGATCGTAAAGTTTTATGCATGCAAAAAGAAACTAAACACTTTTACTGAAGAAGAGTTAAATGCATTACCAAAGGCATTTTTGGTTAATGTAGCTGCGAATGCTGTAAAGAAGGTTTGGGAAAAGGTGCCTCGTGAGTAGACTCAAGATCCTGTTTTGTCAGAGATTCAAACGTGTAGTTTACATCATGAACACGTGAGTTTAGGGAGAAGACCTTCTGTGAGACAGTGCCGTACATGTCAACTAATTAAACTGTATCACGGACCTAAAACTAACGAGTTGTCTTCGCTTATAAACCCTTATCATGGCTGTGGAGAGAGTAAACAAGGAAAAGGTGAAGAAACGTGCTGGGAAAAAGATGAGGAAGCATGTTGGTTGTGGCCTCATCAATAGAGTGATTGATCTTCTTTTCTTCGTGATTCATCTCCCTTGCGGCCCTAGAACACGTTCGCCTGACACGTAGTTACATGCTGCCTGCATAGAGTATGTCGTATACCTGTTAAAATCTGCTTCGTACAGTTATGCTGCGTGTGTGTGTGTGTGTGTGTGTGTTATTACCTAGTGCTATAGCTGCTCAGAATATAGCAGCACTTGTCGTTGTTGGTGCAATAAAACGAAAACTGAGTGACAAAGATCGTAAAATAAACAAAGGATAAAAATGTATATATATATATATATTCTAAAATAAATATGAATTGTCAAAACATATTACAGGTGTTGTTTAATCCTACAGCATGTCCTAGTGACTTAGAAGAAAGGAAACGTAGAGGATTAAAAGAAAACACACATAAGATTTAATGTACATCCTCTTTATTAATCCATGAATTAAAGCTGTTATTAAAACCAAGCCATTTAACATACAGTTTATTGCCACGACGTCGAATAACACGTTCAACTAAATAGTGATCAGGATATTTTGTTTTCTGCAGTTCTTCGATGTAGAATCCTCCTTCAATAGGCTGTCCTCTGAGATCGCGAAGTAAATACGTAACTGGATTAGTAAGCTTAACACTTCTGATTAGAAAAATTTCAGTGCTCCACTTAGGTGTGTATCCTTTTGCAAAGATAGACTTGTGTTGCTGTTGCGAACAAAATCACCTTCTTTAAAGCGATGGCGACGTGGATCAGCTGTTTTAATTACAAGATGAATAGCATTTATACGAGGTGTATTCTTTGTAACAAGACGTGGCTTTGTTCCGATAGTGCGATGAGGTGTATCGTTGTAGGTAGATAAAAGTCTAGGTAGCTGATCAATCCAACGATATGAACCTTGCGCTGTAAATTCTCGCCACATCATTGTTTTGAGTGTACGATTAAAGCGTTCTACAACACTTGCCTTGAGATTGCTGAACGTAGAGTAGTGTTGAATGTCAAGTAACTTGAGGTAAGAAGAAAAATCCTTGTTGTAAAACTCTTTACCTTGATCAGTTTGAAGAAGCCTTGGGCAGCGTTTCGATTCTTCAACAATATGTTTAAATGCTTCTTTAACTTGAGCTGCTGTTTTAGAACACACGGGTTGTGCAAAAGCAAACTTCGAGTACACATCGATAACAGTAAGTAGATACTTATACCCCTTGTTACTAGAGGCATATGGAATCATTTCTACTAAGTCTGCTTGCCAGAGATCATCTTTTCCTCGTGCAATAACGCGTCTGCGACAGTAGGTGCGACGTGCTGGTTTATGTAACTCATGTGCGATGTTTACCTTTACAGGTGAGATCTTCTCTTGACGAGCCATTACAAAATAATTCCTGATCCGTGACCAGTGTGACCAGCCTCTTGCGATGCTCTTAAAAGTTATAATTGTTCAACGAGTAAGTTTGGGTCATTCCAGTATCTTACATCCACATACGGCAACAAAGGCTTGTAGATAACATCAGGACTACGTGCAGTCGGAAACAGCTTAGAAATAAACTCACGATACTTGTAACTCTTATTCGCATTTACAGCTTCTGTTCTCTTGTAATTACGTCGTGTTGCGTCAGTAGCAAAAAGTATTGCTTTATATTTTTTAAGATCATCTTGTAAAATTATATCCTTGTCAGGTATTCGTGAGAAAAGAAGTTCTAAGAGTCCTTTCGTAGGTTTATAGGTAACACCTTTTACAATGAGTTTATTGCTATTAATCTTAACATTTGAATTTCCTATCCGGAAACAGTCATCTTCGTAGCGAATACCGTAGGTAGTGTCAGTTTGTCCTGTAAAAAGTTTTTCTATATAAGGTGCAAAGAGAGATCCATAGGTATCTTGAATAAAAGTTCTAAACTGATTGCGATACTCTGGTGTAATCATAACCTCAGACAAAGATGGTAGATTTTGCGTCGATGTAGTAGGTGTTTCAGCAATAACATCTGTAGTTAAAAACTCAACACGCTTAGATGTTGATGTATCATTAAGTTCTTCTTCTTCTTCTTCTTCTTCTTCTTCTTCTTACTTATCTTCCTCTTCTTGATCTACATCCTGCTTTTTCTCTTCCGTATCTTCTTCATGCTTTTCTTCTTCATGCTTCTCTTTATGATATGATGTTTGCATAGAAGCAAAACTTGAAGTAGACTGCGGTAATGTAGTAATGTAGTAGTAGTAGTGTACTTAGTTGTGTTTTTAAAAATAAATCCGTGTCTGCTTGAATACGTTTAAGCTCTTTAAATTTCCGTCGAATATTGTTTCGAGCTTGGATGATATGTTTTGTGATCTCCTTGCTAGATGATAACATGATGATGGTTTTTAATCAAGTAGTTACTGTTATTCTGTGTTAATGCATATAAAATGATCGAAACCCATGCGATATCGTCTATGCTGAACATCACCTTCGTTATCAATAACTAAAAAGCTGTAACGGTGTAATGACCTACATTTAGCACACATACGTTTAAAGTCATCGAATGTCATATCAGTGTTAACATGATCGTTATACACATGTCGCATGTTGCGCTCATCTTGCCGAAAAAGCACAATAACATTTGCGTTGTCGCGTATCAACTGCTTAGGCACACGAGAATAGGTTTGGCACAAATAGATGCAATCAACATATTTATGCCGACCCATACTAAAGAATGCACGAATAACGTTTTGCTGTTCTGTTGCGACATCATCAAAGATCATAAGAGAATTAGGAAGCACATCGTCTGGTGATGGTACTTGCTCATGCGAATTAAATTTAAAATATCTGATTCCATCTTTAACTAGATCGTGCATTACAGTTTGTAGAATAGTATATAGCGGCTGATAGAGTGACTTTACGAAAACGTAAATATTCTCGAAGCGTACACCATTTACAGAAGTAATAAGTGTGAGTAAAAGATTTGTTTTCCCGCATCCCGACGGACCTGATATAATACATCGAACAGTAAAAGGAAACAACGTTCCATGACGTTTTCTTGTAGTTGTACTAGAACTAGGTAAGAGATGTGGTACAATGTCGGTAACAGGGAGTGTATCTTGCTGCTTTATAATCTTCATGATAACTGAATCATAAAGTACGTAATTGTAATATATATATAAAACGAAACAAGAGGCAACGGTTAGTTTATGATTTGCTCTTGACTAGTCAAGTCGTGTACAGCATGGTGAAACAACGATATCCAAACGACATGAAGAAGAAGAAGAATGTAAAAACTGTTGGATTTAAAGATGTTATAAAGGCTGCGCAAAAAACTATTCGAGGGGAATACAATCCTCGTGTAGCTATTACTAAGGCGTTACGCGCAGCAAGAGCGAAAATTTCTCCAAAGTGCAGAGCAATGTTTAGGAAACGTGCACGAATTATTCCTGTACCAAAACGAGGAGGATTTCTTCCTGCGCTGTTTGCTGGCTTAGCAGCTTTAGGGTCATTGCTAGGTGGTGCTAGTGCTGTAGCGAGAACTGTCAAAGCTGTAGAAGAAGCGAAACAACAGTTGAAAGAGAGTGAACGTCATAACAAGACGATGGAGGCAATTGCGTTACGAGGCAAAGGTGTGAACATGAAGCTAGCGCCATACAAGAAAGGGCTTGGTATCTACATTTCTCCAAAAAACGTCTACTGAATGCACTGCCGCATCGAGCTCTAACGCATGATGAAGTTTTTACGTTTGCTAAACAACTAGGAATTCATTATTTTCGAGGAGTGTATATGCGCGATCAACTACCAGCGCGCCCTCGTGAACGTGAAAGTGCCGTAATTAACTTGGACGACAGTCGTGGACCTGGAACTCATTACGTTGCTTATGTAAAACGTAAATCTAAAGTATGGTATTTTGATAGCTATGGAGACTTGCCTCCTCCTTTTGAGCTCATACGTTATTTCGGAAGCAGTGCAGACATTGTTTACAATAAAAACCGTGCGCAAAACATTACTACGCATGTGCGGACGATTATGTCTTATGTTCTTATATCAAACCCAGACAGTAGAGAAAGTGCATTAGTGTCTACGTGATGACGAACAGTGAAAGAACGTTTGCTGTACGTGGAGAAGGACCTGAAACAACCGTCTATTTTAATCCACCAATCGAACTTGGTTATCAGCCGCATAGTCTTGGACTAGTATCGTTTGAAATATACAATAAAATCTATAATGTGCATGATGGTGTAAACAAGTCCTATTACGATGAGTATGTACTAACACTACCCTCAGGTAGTTATACAGTAGACGATATTCACGACTATATTGAAAGTACGTTAATTGATCAGTTTAGGGAAGATAGTTTTAGTAATCATAATTACAAGTTCTCAATCACTATAAGCAACATTACACATAAATGTGTTATTGAATCATCATTTGAGATTGACTTCAAATCACAACCTGATTCGATTGGACCACTGCTTGGATTTTCATCGAGGGAGCTCCTATCGAACGTACGTTACGAGTCTGATCAACCTATAAAACTCTTCGATGATTATAATGTGAACATTACTTGTAATATTATTACAGACTTGAGTAATAATCTACAACCTTCGCACGTCCTGCACGACTTTATTGTTACAGAGGAACGTGGATATACTATTTGTGAGAAACCAGCAGTAGGTCTTTATCGTCCTGTGACTGTAAAACACGTTAGCAACTTACTCTTAGACTTGTAAATAAACATAATCAGCTTATTCATTTAGATCAGCACGCGTACGTAGCTTACAAACTACATCTTAAACCAGTATGAAAACCATCTATAAAACACGGTGTACATTCCGAAGACATACTACATGTGTGCAGAGACTCATCGAGTTAACAGATACCCATAAGCAGATACTCCAAGATTTAGGATATACACTACTACAACAGAATGGAAGAAATGCTAGACATTACGAATACAGTAGAAAGTCGTGAAGGTGTAGTACGAAGTGAGCTTCATTCCTATCAACCTTTTACGTTTGGATTAAATAACAATGATGAAATTCATTTTATTATTAATCAGCAAGATGTATACACCTTACCACACGAAAGCTACCTCTATATTGAAGGACGACTAGAAAAGTAGGATGGAAGTGGACCAAGCACTTCACAACTAAACAACCATGTTCTAGCTTTTCTCTTCTCTGAAGCGCGATATGAAGTAAATAATGTTGAAATAGATCGAACGAAGAATGTTGGTATTACAAGTGCAATGAAACTCTACCCTTCTTTCTGTGATGAAGAAAGTAATCATTTGCGGATGGCTGGATGGTGTCCAAAAGCTACTAACAACTGGATGATTAATGTGGATGGTACTTTAACGGGTATGTTATCACTGAAACGTATTTTTGGATTCGCAGAAGACTTTACACGTATTATAATCAACGCAAAACAAGAGCTTATTCTAATCCGTGATCGAAGTGATTACAATTCTCTTAAAGCAGTATAAACACCAGTAGAATTGAAAATAACACTGCATCGTATACTGTGGAGGATTCCACATGTAACCTTATCTGATCGTGAAAAACTTCGATTGCTCAAGATTGTAGAAAATGATACACCATTACCTATACGTTTTAGAAGTTGGGAGCTGCATGAATATCCTGTGTTACCACCTACAAACAAGCATAGCTGGGCTGTTAAAACATCACGTTTTACTGAGAAGCCCTTGTACATTATTTTTGGATTTCAAACTAATCGTAAATTCAATCACGAAAAAGATAGCTCACTGTTTGATCACTGTAAATTAAGACACGTTAGACTATATCTCAACGGAATTACGTATCCATACGGAAACATAGACATTAACTTTGAGAAAAATAAGTTTGGGATGCTCTATGGCATGTTTTGTAAATTTCAATCATCGTATTATCAGAAAGAAGATCGTCCGCTATTTACACCTCAAGAATTTAAAAATAAAGCACCGATTGTAGTTATAGACTGGTCTTATCATGAAGAATCCATAAAAGAATCTCCAGTTGATATTCGTTTACAATTTGAAACATCTGAAAACATTCCTGCTAACACAGCAGCCTATTGTCTTATTATTCATATGAGTGATGTTACCTACCATCCGCTAACGAATATTGTTACGAGACTATAAATAAGAATAGCTCTTTATCATTTTCATTAGTGTGTGCTTCGACATCGTACGCTATGGAACAAAACTGCAAATGTGCATGCTGTTTGCATGCTTATACGCAACATCTTATTTATCTTACACGAGTGAGTGAGGCTATTAAGATGTTCTATAAACATAGATCGTCGATGCCGAAACATCTTATTCAATACTTACCACCAGGATTTTTATCTACGTACGCTGCCTCTTACGTACATAATTTTTGTGGCATCCTTCCTCTACACAGTAAGATGTCGATCGAAGTAGCTTTATGCAGAACTTGTCAACGACATTACAAGCATCGAGGAGAAAATGGTGATGATGATTGGGAAGGACCAAATCCGAGGATTGAACACTGTACACAGTGTATGAATGAACTTTCTCTAGTACCTCATGATGATGATGATGATTCCGAAAAGGAATAACAACAAGGTAAGAAGTATATGATCTTCTCTGTAAAGCATAACATACTTAGTATAATATATTTCTAAATATTTTGTTTAATTTGAATGTTGCAGGAGACATTTCAGAAGCATACGTTGTTAAGAAGCATACTAACCTTGTCAGCAGCAAAAACGAACACTGTTATAGTACATTTGTAAATAAATATTCGATCACATTCAGAAATGTTGTACTTATCGCATTGCTTTACACCGACTTACTCTTAAGAAAACGATCAGGTCTAAACATGCACAATGACGTCATCACTGCAGCACGTGCTTGCTCTAGCTTTCCCGATGCATGTTTAAGCTTGTTCGAATTTACCGCCACCACATTCCTTTCCACCTACTTACTCTTAAGAAAACGGACAAGTCTAAACATGCATGATGACGTCATCACTGCAGCACGTGCTTACTCTAGCTCCCCCGATGTATGATTAAACTTGTTCGAATTTACCGCCACCACATTTCAACTAAAGAGTGCAGCACCGAGGTAAGCGATGTAAGATAGCGGTAACTGTGTTGAATAAAGATGGCTGTTTGTCAAAAAGAATTTTTCAAATTATCCGCTACTACATAGAGTGCGGCACTGTGCTCTCTTGATTAAAGATGGAGGATGACAGCTGTCAAAAAAGCACGTGATTTTGTAAAGCACGTGGAATTTACTACCTCTACAAAGAGGGCAGCACGGTGCTCTCTAGATTAAAGATGGCGGATGACAGGTGTTAGAAAAAAAGCATCTAGATTTTAAATTGCTCGCTACTACGATAAAGATAGCGGCACGGTGTTCTGTAGTTTTAAGATGGCTGCTTGTCAAAAAAGAATTTTTTCAAATTATCCGCTACCACATTTCAACTAAAGAGTGCAGCACTGAGGTTTGCGATGCAAGATGGCGGGTGACAGCTTGTCAAATAGATTTTTTCAAATAGTCCGCCTCAAAGGTAAGTAGCTAAAGAGGGCAGCACTAAGGTTAGCAATGCAAGATGGTGGATGACAGCTGTGACGTAAAAATTACCCGCAAGATAGCAGCACGATGCTCTTTTCATTAAAGATGGCAGCTTGTCAAATATAAATTTTCAAATTAACCGCGTCAAAGGTAAGTAGCTAAAGAGGACAGCACTGTTCTCTCTGGATTAAAGATGGCTGCTTGTCAAAAAAAGAATTTTTCAAATTATCCGCCACCACAAAGAGGGCAGCACGGTGCTCTCTTGATTAAAGATGGTGGATGACAGCTGAAGAGCACGTAGAATTTGTTTCCCAACAAGAGCACGTGGAATTTGCCGCCACCACATTTCAACTAAAGAGTGCAGCGCTGTTCTCTCTGGATTAAAGATGGCGGATGACAGCTGTCAGAAAAGCACATGGGTTTGTTTCCAAACAAGAGAATGTAGATTTTTCAAGTTGCCGCCACCACACTTCAAAGGTATCTAGCTAAAGAGTGCAGCACTGAGGTTTGTGATGCAAGATGGTGGATGACAGCTGTCAGAAAAGAGCACGTGAGTTTGTTTCCAAACAAGAGTACGTGGAATTTGCCGCCACCACAAACAGGGCAGCACTGTGTTCAAAGATGGCTGCTCTCACGTGGAATTGTCTGCCACCACATTTCAAAGGTGTCTAGCTAAAGAGGGCAGCACGATGCTCAAAGATGGCTGCTGTCAAAAAGCATTTTTCAAATTATCCGCCACCACATTTCAAAGGTAAGTAGCTAAAGAGGGCAGCACTGTGCTCTATAGATTGAAGATGGCGGATGACAGCTGTCAGAAAAGCACGTGGATTTGTTTACCGATTCAAATCTCGCGCTAGTTCGGTTAAGTTGGTACCACTAAAGTTTAGACCCGCCAAGATGGCAGCACTGCCGATGACAGGTGACGAATTTGCAGCTACTGCGATAAAGAGGGCAGCACGGTGTTCTGTAGTTTTTAAGATGGCGGATGACAGCTGTCGAACAAGCACGTGGATTTGTTTATCTCGCGCTAGTGAGGTTAAGTTGGTACTACTGAGGTTTAGGCCCGTCACGATGGCAGTACTGAGGTTCGCGATGCGTTTTTGTCTGTCAAAAAGCATGTGGCTGTCAAAAAACACGGGGATTTGTTTACAAATTCAAATCTCGCGCTAGTTAGGTTAAGTTGGTACCACTGATGTTTAGGCCCGTCAAGATGGCAGCAGTGAGGTTAGCGATGCGTTGTTGTCGATGACAGCTGTCAAAAAGCACGTGGCTTTGTTTACAAATTCAAATCTCGCGCCAAAATTCAAATTTCCCGCCAAAATTCAAATTTCCCGCGGGAGGTGGAGGCCTCTCCCGAGAGCATGAGGTGGAGGCTGCCGCCGAACCATCCAATTATACTACTGATAGTAACTTCCTCGTGTGCGCTGAAAATGAAACGCATTCCGCTTCATTTAGTGAACTGATCCTTAATATCCCATGTGTTTTGAGAAGTATACCTTCAGCAACAACGGGAGTTTTCGAGAAACCGAAATACTTAAATAACAAACCCATAAGCAGCAAAGTTCTGCGTGTTTAAAGTTGATGTTTCGAGCCGACACATGCTGCAGTGGTCAGCTATCAGAAGTCTGTAACTACTACCTACAACAAATGAGTAGGCATATTGCCGAGGCTTGAAGGAGATCGTAACGGGCTATGCTTTTAACGAACAGTCCTACGCTGCGGGCACGCCGACCTCTCACCGCTGGCTTCCGTGGTTTAAATCTCGGTCCATCCACGTGACATTTGTGCTGGACAAAGCGTAGGCGGGACAGGTTTTTCTCCGGGTACTCCGGTTTTCCCTGTCATCTTTCATTCCAGCAACACTCGTCAATATCATTTCATTTGTCAGTCATTAATCATTGCCCCGAAGGAGACCGACAGGCTTCGGCAACCAGCACAATTCCTATCCTCGCCACTAGATGGGGACTTCATTCATTCATTTCTCACTCGATCGAATGATAGGTAAACCGTGTCTGGATTATCATTTTTTCACCACGCTGCTGTTCCGACAGTCGAATGTTCCAGAGCTGGAATGACCCGACCGCAGACAGCCGTGAACACTCCTCTGCCATTAGTCCATTAACATTGTTCATTCCATTCAGCGCCTCGGATTAGGTATCGATTAGCTGCAATACTATGATGAACCAGTGTGCCACTTCTCGCCAGTAGTAAGTCAGGCTGTTATACTCGGTACGCAGCAGTAATCCCATCTATCGGAGATGAATGACAGCAGAAGAGACAAAGCATATAACAAAGAACAAAGGTGAATGTAATATTATTGTTGATCAATTTTATGAGCTTTCGATAATGTAGTCCCTCACACTTAGGTTTCTTCCGATTCTGTGTTATTATGGTAAAGAGAGTCCTTTCTTTCATGAATCCCTCCTTCTCATTCTTGAAACGATCGTCCCTCTACGGTTTAATCTCATATTGATAATATGATAATTGATAATCTGCATATGCAGATTCCTTCCTGAATTTATGCGAAGTTACATCTCTGCTTTAAGGCATCTTAAACTGGTAATCTCCTACAAAAGCAAGTGGCAGGAAGCTGATGTGAAGTAGGATAAAACTGCATAGAGAATGGGGACGATCACAGAATTTATTGAACGCTACAGTCTCTGGTCTGAAGTTCTGTCGCTACTTCTCGGTTACATATTGTTGTTCATCTGAAACCGGGAGTGGTACTGTGGCTGAGGTCTCATGAAACCTCTATTATTATCTGTTCTATCGAAAGCAGTAAAATGTCTCTTTATTCAGACCTCACAACCCACCTTGAAATGATAATGATACGACAGCAGGTAGATTTCCATTAAGTTTGGTTGTGTAAATTTTTGCGGGAGTGCAAAATCACGGTTTTGGTTTCGTATAAATCCCCAGTCAATTCAGGGATTTAGAAACAATCTTGGCCCTAAGACCTACCCAAAGACAGGTCAATTCTTAAATATGTAGTTTGGTAGAAATATATCCAGTAGTTATGCGAACTGACACAAACAAATAAACAGACAAACAGAGATCAAAGCTAAAAAATATTCAGACGATCATTATTACACCTGACAAGGATAAATGAATAAAAATTCCGCCAAAATAGTCAATGTACTGAATGTAAACAATGGCGGCTATACAGAGGCTGTTAAGGCCTCCTCCTCCTCTGCCTCCTCCTTCTATGTCAAGGCATAGTTTTTATATCTCTATCCAACAAGATTAAACCTGCATCGCGAAGGCAAGAGTGTGCACGTGTTACAGCGATAGCATCATTATGCAGGTTTAGACTTGCAGATCACAAAAGAAGTGACTGAAACATAACAAGACTACAATCGAACACTGTACTCGAAACAACATGTGTTCAGAAAATGTCAGGGGATACCTTTGTTCTGTTATTATTTATTCCTGTCATACACATACAACGAAGAGATATTGAATATATGTACATAATATGAAAGATGAACATTAACAAATTAACCGTATATGGTTATGAATGAAGCTCTTGAAAAATTTGCATATGAAGTATAATAAATGGAAGAACATACAAAAATAAAAAAAGGAGAAAGGAAGTCTTACATGAAAATATCTACACTATATATACATTATTTACACAAGTTGTGACCAGTATTTGGCTACATTGATGGCATTGTTTACAGCCAGTGCCAATTCCAACCCTGTACATGAATCTGGGCATAGGCGACAGTGCAAGTCTGTTCCTCTCCACATTCGCATAATGAGTCCCCACCATGCACGATGCCCCATTTCACAAGATTGCCCTTAGATCTTCCAACGCCGGTCCGCAGTCTGTTTAACGACTTCCCTCTTCGTGACCAGGTGGAAAATTTCCTTCAATTTCAAAACGTTCCGGATGATCTGGGTACCTATGTTTCCATAGCCTAACTCTGGCCTTTTTTGGGTCAGAATCAAGTTGAGCAGAAGACTATAGAAAACTCTTCCTGGACTTCAGTCGAGCTGGTGGTGGGTGATGTTCATGAAGGGGATGGGCTGAGATGCTGCAAACCTTTTGTCTCTCGATATTAGCGACCACCTCACGTCTAATATCAGGTGGGGCTATACCTGCAAGTGAATACAACTTCTGTGTGGATGTTGGTTTTAAACAGCCTGTGATTATCCTGCAGGTTTCATTCAAGGCAATGTCGAATTTCTTTGCGTGAACTCATTTGTACCACACGGGACTAGCATATTCAGCAGCAGAGTAGCAGAGTTCTAGGGCAGTTGTCCTTACTGTCTGGGGATGGGCAACCAGTTACCTTATGCGATAGGCAGTTTCGTGATGAAACTTTTGCCTTGAGTTTGGTGCAGTGTGTGGTGAAGGTCAGAGAACGATCCAGAGTAACACCAAGGTAAGGTGGAGTATTGCTATGTTCCAGCTCAATTCCTTCCCAATTCACACGCAGCTGCCGCAGGGCTTCTTTGTTCCTTAAATAAAAGGCGCACACATTAGTTTTCGATGGGTTTGGCTAGAGGTGATTTTCCTCATAATAATCTGAGAGCATCTTCAAAGCAGCAGTAAGGTTTTGTTCCACTTGCCAAACAACAAATACTAACACTCTATCCACTCATACACAGCCGCAGCTCATTATCCAGAAAGAACGCACTACTAATCTACACCTCATTCATAAGACCAATCATGACATACGCACTACCAGCAATAGGCTTTCTCTCAAGAACAACTATACAAAAATTGCAGTGCATACAAAACTGGGCACTAAAACTAGCAGTTAAAAACTTCACCACAAGCATCGCAGATCTACACACCATTACAAAAACACCATACATACTAGACTTCGCCCTCGACCAAGCAACGAACTTCTACAACAAAACACAGCAACATAACAACCCATTAATCAGATCTCTAGGCCAGTACGAACCAGACCGTCACGACAAAATTCACCGTTTACCCAAATACATATTTTTAATAAAAGACATACTACAAAATCCAGACTAAAATACACTAACGCATAATGCCCCACAAAACATTTAACCTAAACAGTCACACACACACAACAAGATAAGGACCGTTTTTGTAACCTCTGCCACGAACCAAGAACCGCCGAGGCGGGTCGCACAATATGAGCAATACCGACGAGCTAAATGCAAAACAAATGCTGTTAATCTAAATTACAAGTGTCACAAACAACCGACACACAAGAATAGCATCCTATTCTAGCATACAACCCAGCGACAGGGTCCGATATAGTTAAGAAACATCGGGCGTGGTCAGAGTTTGGATGGGTCACCATCCGGACTCGACCCCTGCCGCTGGACCACACCAATTTAGATATATTCTAACAAAGCCATGGCACTCTCCGTTAAATATTGCGTTTTACCATATTCCCACATAACCGCAATCAATTACAGTTAAAAACTTCGCCATTTTTATTATTATTATTATTATTATTATTATTATTATTATTATTATTATTATTATTATTATTATTATTATTATCAATTCTCATATACTTATTATTTTTATACCCTATTTTCTACAACAGGCCAGGTGAGGAGCGCTACATAGCGCACCGGTACTGGCACCGCAATAGGCACCCCCTAGGGGGTGTCCAAACAGACATATGGCTTACTCCTGGGTACTTGGCCACTAGAATTTTTATTGCTGCGAGGGCTGCTATCCCTCTAAGTTTGCATCTCTTGATGTGGTCTTCCCACCCTACTTTTTTATTCAGTATCATCCCTATATATTCTAATCTGTCTACTTCCTCTATTCTTGCCCCTTGTACCCACCATTCTTTCGCTTTTCTTACCCTCCTTCTCTTACTTACAATCATCAATTTCGTTTTATTATAGTTAATTTTCAGCGACCATTTATTTGCGTAATCTGCCAATTTATCCAGACTTTTCTTCAATCCACCCCTAGTCAACGTCATTAGCAAAATATCGTCCGCGAAAATCAGGCCTGGGATCTCCATATTACCTACCGTTGGTACAGCCCACCTTGCCTCACCGTGTTCGTCCAGTATATCATTAATAAACAGAACAGATAATATGGGTGATAGTTTACATCCTTGTTTGAGCCCGAGCTTACACTCTATCGGTTTACTTATTACATTGTCTTCTAGCTTAACGCTACTATACACTCTATGATATAGCGCCTCTATCGCACGTATCATTTTCCTAGAAACTCCCAGCTTCCCTAATTTTTCTATTACCGCCCTTCTGCTTACTGTATCAAACGCTTTCTCAAAATCAACCGCTGCCAAAAATATGCTGCCACTTCCCCGTACCGTGAATTTCTCGACTAACATTTTTACATTCATGATATTATCTACTGTTTGTCTCCCCCTTCTAAATCCTCCCTGGTATTTTGAGATTATACCGTTATTTTCAGCCCAGTCCCTTAAACTATTAGCTAAGACTCCTGGGTAAATTTTGCTCAATGTATCTAAAAGAGTTATACCTCGGTAGTTATTAGGTAAATTTCTATTCCCTTTCTTTTTATATATTGGGCATATTATCCCATACTCCCATTCCTTCGGTACCTTCGCCCCGTTGAAAATCTTGTTGAATAGCTTTACAATTCCTTCTACCATCGGACCGTATTTACTTATTTGTTTCCAACATTCATTACTAATACCATTCCTCCCCCCCGCTGATTTCAACTTAAGTTTCCCAATCACCCCCATATCCGCCATCTTGCGCATGCATCCCTAGGGTGTCTCATAAGAGCCTATGAATAGCAGCTATCTTGTGCGAGCACCGCTAGGCCGTCTCATAAGGAGCTATGTATAGCCGCCATCTTGTAGAATTAGATAGTCGCCATCTTGCGCAAGCATCCCTAGGGAGTCTCATAAGAGCCTATGTATAGCCGCCATCTTGCGCAAGCGCCCTTGACCGTCTCTTAAGAGAAGCCACAATCTTGCGCAAGCACCCTTAAGCTCTCTCAAAAGGAGCTGTGTATAGTCGCCATCGTGTGCAATCGGCGTCGGGAAGGGCATCCGGCCGTAAAACTGAGGTTAGGTTCCTTCATGAGGTTAGGTGTGCTCTCTTATGGTAATCTCCATTGCCCTACTACTCAAATAACGTCTCGAGAATACCCATTGCCTTACTACTCAAGATAGCTTCGGGAAGGACATCCGGTCGTAAAACTGAGGTTAGGTGCTTCCGTGAGGTTAGGCTTGCTGTCCTGCGCGTAAAAGGTTAGGTTAATCCCCTCTGAGATAGCGGATGTGAGGTTAGGCTCGCTCTCTTAGGCGTCAGGAAGCATACGACTGTAAAACTGAGGTTAAGCCCCTCCATGAGGTTAGGTTTGCTGTCTTGTGCATCAAAAGTTGGGTTAAGCCCCTCCAAGATGGCAGATATGAGGTTAAGCTAGCTCTCTTAGGCGTCAGGAAGGGCATCATGCCGTAAAACTGAGGTTAGGCCCCTCCATGAGGTTAGGCTAGCTATGTTACGCGTAAAAGTTAGGTTAAGCCCCTCCAAGATGGCGGATGTGAGGTTAGGGTCGCGCTCTTAGCCAACGCAGTCAATGCGGCAGAGGCCTCTCCCGAGAGCGTGTGGAGGTGGAGGCGGAGGAGGCCTCTGCGAAGGGGCCTGTGGAGGTGGAGGCGGCAGTGGCCTCTGCGGAGGGGCCTGTGGCGGCGGCGGCGGTTCTAGAACTCTCCAGTTATACTACTTACGGGCGGTTCTAAGATAGAAAGGAAGTTTTCTCTGGATAATATTAACACAAACACCTCGCTCTCTATAGAGGTTGGTTGCCTAGTTGTACTTAATCACCACCTATTGTCTGTGGCGCATACACTGCAGAACTCACCAATTTAGAACGAATTAGCAAGTCAAGCTGCAAATGAAGCGGTTACTTTTACCACCTAGACCTTGATAGGGATATTTGTTCTAAGCTGAGAAGAGCCATATTCGTGTTCAGGGAACCGGAGTGGCTGTATTTCTGAACTCCAAACAAGCTGAGAGCAGTTAAGATGAAAAATGCCGTGTGGTGGTTGCATCTTTAGTACCCAGTACCACCAGAGGTACCAAGACCGGCCGAATATCACATGGCCGATCGGGTTTTGAATTGATAGCTTGTATTGTGAAAAAATATAGATATTGGTGGTGGTCTTGAGTAGAATTTTAGCGAGGTACCTCGGTGGTTAGTTCACCGACCGGATATACGGCTAGATCTACTCCGCGGACCCAAGGTGAACACGGATTCCTTCGTTTATCGGGGGTATTTCCAGGACTTCATTCACAGGTATCCGTCCGCGAGACATATCTTCTCGGCTGGTTCTAAAATTGGAGAAAATGTTGGTTGCTCTATCGTCATCGATGATATGAGCATGAAAGTCTCGCTTCCTGGTGTATATACTGCGGAGCTTTACGCCATCTCAGAACTCTGCAGTTTGCACTGGGTGACGAAAGAAACCATTATCTTATTTGTACCGACGAGATAAGTTCTCTGCAGTCTGTGGAAAACTGTTTCACGCAACACCCACTGGTGCAGCTGATTCTTGACCTTCTAGCCAGGTTAAGTGATCATTTTCGCATGGTATCCAAGCCAGGTTGGGATTGCGGGAAATTAATTTCCGGATGGAGCTGGAAAGGAAGCGGTACTTTTACCTCCAAGACATGTGAATGTACCTGCTGAATATATTTGTTCTCAGCTACATGGAACCATTTTGGCGTCCTGGGAATCGGAGTGGCTAGATATCCGAACTCCCAACAAATGAGAGCAATTAAGAAGACAACCACCGTGTGGTGGTCCTCTTTATGCCCTTCACGGAGAGAGGCCATAGTATTGTGTAGGCTGAGGATAGGTCATTTACGATCCACGCACTCTTATCTCCTAAAGAGGGAAAACCCCCAGTGTGTTCTTGTGGTGCTGAATTCACCGTGGCCCACATCCTCACAGAGTGCGCCGGTCTCACCGGCCTAAGACGGAAACTCTACCTGCAGGAAATACTCGAACTCGTGTTACCCGACGACGACAATGCTGCGGATCTCGTCATTCGCTTGGTGTGTGAAAGTGGGTTAATCAAAAGCTTCAAATTTCAAATGTTCTGTTACTTAGGGAACTTCAATGCTTTAGTGCCACAGACATAGAATACATCATCATCATCATCATCATCATCATCATCCTTATTATCTTCATCATCATCGTCTCTAGTCGCCTGGGTGCGGTACAAGAACTCTAAATCTTCTTCTATCCAGGTATATTTCTTTCTTCTCTACTGGGTGCCATTCCACTCCTCTTCCTTCCAGGTCCTGCTTTACTCGACTGATCCACCGTTTCCTTGGTGTGCCTGTAGGTCTTCCAGTTCCTGTAGCATTGACCCGAGGAAGTCTGCTACAGTTATTGGCACGAAATATACCTGATGAAACGTTCTCTTTGTACATCTCATAGAAGAGACCTAAGTTGGTGATAAAATTGTTCTCCTCTTTGGACTCGGTTAGTAATTCAAGTACAGGACTTTGCGTCACTAGTTACAATGCCACCAAGATATTGAAAATGGTTAATGTTTTCTAGTTTCTCGCCATCCAGTTGGATGTTAACCTGTAGAGCTTGCCTGCTGACTGGCATCATTACTGCTTTAGTGTGTCCGATTCTTAGGAAAAACTGCATTAACTGCGGGTTCCAAGTGTTTTACTTCTCCCCCTGTTCCTCCCCAAATCACCACATCAAGTCTTCATTCTTCACCCTCTTCATTACTTCAGCAGTCACCGTAATTAACAGGAGAGGTGACAAAGTATTTGTGAAATATATTTTAATTATTTTCGTGTAAAATATTTTATATAGGAATATGTTTGGTATTTTGAGTTATAAACCAATATCTTCATGTACTTGTATTTAATGCACTTAATTAATATTCTCTCCCCTGCTGCTTGTCATCCGTGATTGAGTGTTTCTTGTAGATCATTAGTAACTTGGGAATTTTCTGTTTCATGTGAAGGACCCAGTTGGCGCGGGACTGAGCAGCGACTGAGTGACACCAGGAAGGCAACTAACAGCGGAGAGTTCTACGACAGGAATAAAAGACAGGCCAGAGAGGAACAGCAACAGGGAAATAACCAGGATGGGCAAAAGCAACAGGGAAATAACCAGGATAAGCAAAAGCAACAGGAAAATAACCAGGATGGGCAAAAGCAACAGGGAAATAACCAGGATGGGCAAAAGCAACAGGAAAGTAACAAGGATAGGCAAAAGCAACAGGGAAATGACCAGGATGGGCAAAAGCAACAGGGAAATTACCAGGATGGGGAAAAGCAACAGGAAAGTAACAAGGATAGGCAAAAGCAACAGGGAAATGACCAGGATGGGCAAAAGCAACAGGGAAATTACCAGGATGGGGAAAAGCAACAGGAAAGTAACAAGGATAGGCAAAAGCAACAGGGAAATGACCAGGATGGGCAAAAGCAACAGGGAAATTACCAGGATGGGGAAAAGCAACAGGGAAGTAACCAGGAAGGGCAAAAGCAACAGGAAAGTAACAAGGATAGGCAAAAGCAACAGGGAAATGACCAGGATGGGCAAAAGCAACAGGGAAATTACCAGGATGGGGAAAAGCAACAGGGAAATAACCAGGATGGGCAAAAGCAACAGAGAAATAACCAGGATGGGCAAAAGCAACAGGGAAATAACCAGGATGGGCAAAAGCAACAGAGAAATAACCAGGATGGGCAAAAGCAACAGGGAAATAACCAGAATGGGCAAAAGCAACAGAGAAATAACCAGAATGGGCAAAAGCAACAGGGAAATAACCAGAATGGGCAAAAGCAACAGGGAAATAACCGGAATGGGCAAAAGCAACAGGGAAATAACCAGAATGGGCAAGGGCAACAGGGAAATAACCAGAGTGGGCAAGGGCAACAGGGAAGTAACCAGAGTGGGCAAGGGCGACAGGGAAATAACCAGAATGGGCAAGGGCAACAGGGAAATAACCAGAATGGGCAAGGGCAACAGGGAAGTAACCAGAGTGGGCAAGGGCGACAGGGAAGTAACCAGAGTGGGCAAGGGCGACAGGGAAATAACCAGAATGAGCAAGGGCAACAGGGAACTGATGCACGTAAGTAAAGACATGGATTTTCCTGAAATTCTGATGAACCCTGACTTATACAATATATTGTGTGTTATTGAATAACAACAACTGAGATTTGGGCGGAATCCCTTAATATCGATTATATCAATAATAGTGAAATCTTCATATTCTCCAATGTTTCTAATTATAATACTTGCTATATATAGCAAGCAACTATATTCATCATCATCATCATCATGTATGTCCCACTCGAGTCGCCCGGGTGTGTTTAACTAGCCTCCTCCACTCCTTCCTGTCCTTCCACTTTTCTTGCTCCGTTACTTACGCCACATCCAATCCACCTTCTTTAATGCCCTTCAAAATCTGATCCATCCACCTCCTTCTCGGTCTTCCACCTGGTCTCTTTCTCTTAACTCCTCTTTCGAATTAGCTTCTTGCTACCCGTTCCCTTCCCATTCTTTTGACATGTACGAACCATCTCACTGTTGCTTTCTGTACAGAAGATTCTATGTTTAGCGCTTCTCTGATATAAAAACTTTGAATTATGTCTCTTCTAGTCTTTTTAACCGCTGTGTAGTGATCCAGATAATTTACAAACTCCATATTATACAGGTATACTCCTGGCGAGAAAGCCCTTACTCTTTCTCCCCTGTTAGTACTGTTAGTGTCGCAAACCATTCACTCTACTTGCCGATACAGTGTCGTACAGTTACTGTACATCTGGCACGTTAGCACTATACAGCCATGGTTTATTTCGTGACTTGGGACAATTACGTATTGTTAACATCACGTGTGCTGATATAATTAAAGCATATTTTCTTTTTCTGTGGGAGTGTAAATCTGTTTAGGTAACACAAGGTAAGTAGAATTGTGGCATGTTCGAATAACGTAGTGAAATGACGAACGCAGCATTTTCTAATTTCGGTCTTATTTTGTCCACTACATACGTAGAGATGTCTAAGAAGCAAGAAAAATCTGAAAAAAAAAAACCTCATTTGAAAAGAAAAGCAACATTAGCTCCTCTACAAAGATCAGTTCGGTTTAAATGAAAGGAAATTTCGTTATCAACCTAACTTAACCTAACCTCGTCTTGTCACAACTTGGTACGGTTTGCAGATTTAGCCTTTGTGTATTCTTATTGATTCACTGCATATGGCATTCTTCCTCCAACACTTCTTAGGACCGGCAGGTATACCACGTCGCTATTCCGATTACCCGGATAGTTATACGTCTTGAAATATTGTTTCAAGACAAGGATCAACTATTTCATTTATTGGAATTATTTTCCTTATTTTCGTTATTTCAGAAAGTATGGTTTCAAATCGAACTGTATTATTTCCTATAAATATAGTAAGTTCATAAGAATGATATCAATCTCACCCTCCGGCTGAATTGCCTATATTAAATAATAACTTCCAATATGGCAGAATAGTGCGGTATATTTACTTGTGTGTTTTACTAGAGCCTCAGTCCGATGAATGAAAGCAAATTTCAAGAAGGGAGCTGAAATATTTACACGAGGCAAACACCGAAGATTAGTAATGCGTATATTGAGCGAGTGTGTGTATTTCTTTAATTCCTCATTAAGCTTGAAAACCGATTCAGTTATAAATACCTTGATTATCATTTATTATCAATTACTTGGGTAAGGGAACCTCCATTATTATTCCAACATTGAGGTTAGTTTGTTGATGGTTACGTCTGATTGTTTTCAATATGTAACTAGTCAAGTTGGCAGCAGTGATGAGCCGTTCAAAAAAGATAATAGGGCGGTGATATTTGCCTTTCAGTACATAACCTTACCTGAGAAGTACTATATACGCTCCCATAAGTAGTCATTATGTTGGCGAAATTGAAGAATTCTATGAAAACATTCAAGAACTACCGGTGCTAGAATATATCTCACGTTAGGGGGATTAATGGGTTAATTTAATGGTCAAGTTGGATAGAAATTACTTAGTGACGAAATGGTAGGGAACTTTGGTTTGAAATGACAGTTTGGTAGAACTTTCAGAGATTAACAACGTGGTCCTGTTAAATACACCGAGAAATGGCACGAGCGAAACTGACCAGTAAAGAACTGGTGACTCTCAATCTTCTCGGGATCTCAACACACGATATGACGTATGGATTAACGCAAACCTCGAAAGTGTAAAAATTTCAAACTTTTCACATGGAGGGTATGAAAAATGGGAAATCAGTCTTTCAAGTAAAATTAATAAATTCACATACTTTAGAATACTTAGAAATCTTTCATGATATCAAATGTGGAATGCAGCTTCGACTGATCCCAAGACATTTCATCCATGTTCAATTAATCCCCTAACACGTTTATCCGTTACCTTCTCTATCCACTAATATATTCCGTACACACATTTTTCATTTAACTTAAATGCTCAGGTCTAGTTTATACACATTTTAAGCGTGCATTCTGTCCATAATTGCTATTAAATAATGTTAAAGGGCTGAAATAGTCTAAAATTTCATAGGCGAATTTTAATAATTCTTTAGTATTAGTCACCTCCTTTAACTGGACGTTATCCTTGTAACCAACGAACTTTATATACTGCTGACTGAATATTTCTGCCTTTTGAAGATCCTCACATACACACTCCCCTTCTTCATTAATGATTCCTGAAATGTCCTTGGAACCCGTTTCTGCCTTAAAGTACATATACATACCCTCCCACATTTCACTAAAATATGTATACTGCTAATTATGCTTGCCATCATGTTATCCATAGCTGACTTCTTTGCTAGATTCATTGCCCTAGTAAGTTCCTTCAATTTCTCCTTACTTTCACAGCCATTTACAACTCGATTTCTTTCCAACCTGCACCCACTTAGTCTCTTTACTTCTTTGTTATAATATAGTGGGTCTTTTCAATTCCTTACCAACTTTAAAGGTAAAAACTTGATTTCACATTCCTCAACAATAATTAATTTAAACCCCTCCAAGAGTATGTTTATATTTTTCTTACCATTTTCCACTGATCATAGTTACTTTTTAAAAACTCCCTCATGCTTATTTTATCAGCCTTATGGTACTTCCGAATTGTCCTACTTTTAAGACCTTCATTTCTATCATATTTATTTTTAACTACGAAAAAAGCAGCTGCGCGATCAATAATACCACCTATTACTTCGGTTTCTCTATAGAGCTCATCTGGTTTTACCTACACCACATCCAGAATATTCTTCTCCCTAATTGGTTCCATCGGCTTCTGAATCAGCTGTCCTTCCCATATTAACTCATTTGCCATTTGTTGGTCACGCTTCCTGTCGTTCGCATTACCCTGCCAATTGACATTTGGGAAATTGTGATCATCCGTTACAGTCACGTTCCTTTTCATGTCGTTCCCCAAATAGCTGATTATCTTATCAAATAATTCCGAATCAGCGTCAGAACTACCCTTTCTCGGTCTGTATACTCCAAGGACACCAAGCTGACTATCTTTAGATATGAACCTTACACCTAGACTTTCATGTTTGCCATCTTTAACTTTTTCGTAGCTCACAAATTCTTCTTTCACCAGAATGAATACTCCCCCTCCCACCATTCCTATCCCTTCTCTACGATACACACTTCAGTTCCGTGAGAACATTTCTGCATCCATTACATAATTTCTCAGCCATTATTCAACTTCTATTACAATATCTGGTAAGTATATATCTATTAAGTTACTTAATTATATTCTTTTCTTTACAATCTTCTACAGTTCAACACTAACATTTTTATATCATCTTTACTACTACACCTGTACCCTTACCACGGCTCTCTAGACTACCCCGTGTCCCTAAATGTGCCTCCCTATAACCCTTATAAACAAATTTATTTATTTATTTATTTACTTATTTATTCAGTGATGAACATAACAGGCTTTTTGCCCAATTACAATGTTCACAATATACAGTACAATTAATAGTTACACTACTAAACATTAAATGAAAAAAGACAATACAAAGAATACAATGAACTACCCAAACAATACAAAGTTGGTAATACAATAAAAATATACAGTTACTACATTACTAATTATTATTTTACAGTGGTGCCTAACACAAAGTAACACATTCAGTTATACAGTTAAATTATACAGACTTAGTATTAAACATGACACATGACACATTATCCGAAATTATATCCTAAAAGAGAAATGTTTAATTTATAGGTCATTTGAAAACTGTGAATTCAAATAGAAGAGAAATGAAAGAACAACTAGAAGAATGAAATAAAACATATACAGAAAACAGAGATAATATTCAACAGTATGTGCATTATAGGAAAGTATCACACGCCAATTCAAAGTTGATTCGATTCATGAAAAAGATATCCAAATTATATGTATTTAATGTATTATAAAGTTTCAGAATTTTATTAAGAGGAGAATTCTTATGGGCTTCTGTGCGGCATTTCTTAACGTAAAATAAATTCTTGAACCTGCCAGACTTCCGAGGAACGTAAAATAGTATCCTTCGAAGTAACTCTTCATCATCAATTTTATTATTCAATATTTTATACAAAATAACATCATGGACTTTTTACGTCTTTGTTCTAAAGTTTTAACACCAAAGTGTGATAACATTGTGAAGTAGGACAGAAATGTCGGGTACTCGTGTGACTGTTTCCAGTACACATACTTTAAGAATTGCTTTTGTACTTTATCAATTAATTTGATGTACTTAGTGTCTGAAGGACTCCAAATAATAGAACCATATTCTAGTTTCGGTCTTATTAAAGAGTTGTATAAAATAAATAACGTTGTACGTTGAAAATTTAAGGAATTTCGAAATATGAAACCCAAATTTCTATAGGCTTTATTAACTATATATTCAATATGACTTCCAAATTTCAAATCTATATTGAACTGAATACCTAAATCCATCTTTTGTTTGACTTCCTTCAAGACGGAACCGTTGATGTTGTAAGTATACCCGATATGGTGGCGACATCTTGTGAAAGACATTTTAACACATTTATTTACATTGAATGGTAATTTATTTTCTTTACTCCACAATGATATAGCATTCAGATCGTTTTGTAAATCCTTACAGTCATCAGTGGATTTAATTGCAGAAAATACCTTCAGATCATCGCCAAAGAATGATATTTCAGACTTAGACATGACATCTACAACATCAGTAGTATAATTGGACAGTTCGGCCGCCTCCTCCCGCGGGAAATTTGAATTCTGGCGGGAGATTTGAATTTTGGCGGGAGATTTGAATTTTGGCGCGAGATTTGAATTTGTAAAAAAAAACGTGCTTTTTGACAGCTGTCATCGACAACAACGCATCGCTAACCTCACTGCTGCCATCTTGACGGGCCTAAACCTCAGTGGTACCAACTTAACCTAACTAGCGCGAGGTAAACAAAGCCACGTGTTTTTTTGACAGCCACGTGCTTTTTGACAGACAACAACGCATCGCTAACCTCAGTACTGCCATCTGGACGGGCCTAAACCTCAGTAGTACCAACTTAACCTAACTAGCGCGAGGTAAACAAAGCCACGTGCTTTTTGACAGACAACAACGCATCGCTAACCTCAGTACTGCCATCTTGACGGGCCTAAACCTTAGTGGTACCAACTTAACCTAACTAGCGTGTGGTAAACAAAGCCACGTGCTTTTTGACAGCTGTCATCCGCCATCTTTAAACCACAGAGCACTGTGCTGCCCTCTTTATCGTAGTAGATGTAAATTCGTCACCTGTCATCAGCAGTGCTGCCATCTTGGCGGGCCTAAACCTTAGTGCTACCAACTTAACCTCACTAGCGTGAGATAAACAAACCCACGTGCAGCTGTCATCCGCCATCTTTAATCCATAGAGCACCGTGCTGCCCTCTTTGTGGTGGCGGATAATTTGAAAAATGCTTTTTGATAGCAGCCATCTTTGAGCACCATGCTGCCCTCTTTAGCTACTTACCTTTGAAATGTGGTGGCGGTAAATTCCACGTGCTTTACAAACCTATATGCTTTTCTGACAGCTGCCATCCGCCATCTTTAATCCAGAGAGAACAGTGCTGCCCTCTATGTGGTGGCGGCAAATTCCACGTGCTCTTGTTTGGAAACAAATCAACATGCTTTTTTGACAGCTGTCAACCGCCATCTTTAACCACCGTGCTGGCCTCTTTAGCTACTTAACTTTGGCAGCTGTCATCCGCTATCTTTAATCCAGAGAGAACAGTGCTGCCCTCTATGTGGTGGCGGCAAATTCCGCGTGCTCTTGTTTGGAAACAAATCAACATGCTTTTTTTTGAGAGCTGCCAACCGCCGTCTTTAATCACCGTGCTGCCCTCTTTAGCTACTTACCTTTGGCAGCTGTCATCCGCTATCTTTAATCCAGAGAGAACAGTGCTGCCCTCTAAGTGGTGGCGGCAAATTCCACGTGCTCTTGTTTGGCACTGCATTGCAATCAAACACTGTTTAGAAAAAAAATCTCTTCTCAACATGAGCTAGACAATAACATACTTACGAATCTGCTCAACACCTTCTTTCTTGCTTTTCTTCTTTGAGTAATAAACAAAAACTCTATCTTGCAAATAAGGAGCGGGAGGATGGTAATACCTAACCTAAAATAAAAGAATATGCCAATTCTACATTATTTATTTACATCTTGTATGTACAAGTTTTATCTCGAATCATTTTACCCTAGTGATGTTTGCGTACTTCTCGACGCAATTCTTGAATGTACAAGTTTAAACTTGCCGTACTACGCTCTCAGCGTACCTCTCCCTACAATATGTACAGTGAATTGTGATGTAAGACAGCGTAACCTAAGTACACACCTCTAACATAATGTTTACACACACATCTGCTTTATGTAAAGTAGTACCTATCAATACTACTATGCCCCCAGGCTAGCGTGTTGGTAGAATTTGGAATGACAAACCGTTTGCAATTAACATTATTAAGGGCTACCTTACTAATTAAATGAGTGTACAACTGGTGCTTCTTGCTTCTAATGACAGACATTTGCTTATGCAAAACAGGTGGATTACTTTTAATGCAATTGTTATAGTTTTCAAAACTTAGCTGATTCTGAACGACATTCTTTTTAACCCCCTTCAATCTCTTTATTTGTAATTCATTTAAGAGTTTTATGCAATACGACTTGGATTTAGTACCTACAAATGAATCGATAATATTCCCAGCATATTCATCTTTCATTTTACCTAGAACCTTTTTGTTCACTAGCGGTAGATGATATTGATTATTTGCAGGATAGTTACTTGTATCAAACCTACCCAAGTCTGGCTTTATATCATTGTAATAGTCATCAGTTTTGATTTGATAAATAAACGAATCGGTATCTGTGTAGAGCAATTGCGCATTATGCGCGTACTTCTTCATCATATAATCGTAATGGAATTCATACATGAGTGTTTTAGCCAATTCAAGTACTGCAAAGCCGACGTAGGTAGGTTTGTCATACTTAACCTTAACACGATTCATCTGTATAATAACTAAATTCTCATGTATGATGGTGCAGCTGTGGAAATTTGGTTTACTTATTAAATAGTTAGCACCATACCTTTTCTTAATATTATCCCAGTTTGTAATCAATTTTACATCAACGCGTTTGTCAACATTTTCCATAGTCTTACCAAACACACTGTTATTCATGAGCTTGTAGAAATCCTTTTCAAACTCGTTAACCGCATTCGTTCTTAAATTATTGTTCAGATCGATATATGGCTTTAGCCACGGTGACTGATTAAATTCTAGTACGCGATGAATTTTGGATAACTTCAAACCATGCTGCAAACACTGTTTTAAATTTCGGTAATGAATGATAGATTTATCGCACAAATTAGCAATGAGCATTTTCGTCGTTGATGCGATGTACGGGGGCTTCATATTTTCAGGGCAGAACGGTAGGTCATTATGAGAAGTGTGTAACTCTTTAGGATACTGTAAGTCAACTTCGAGGAAATAGCCTTTATCAGCTTCATCACCTAGGGCGTGTAGCTGTAAAGCATCAATTTCGCACTGCGTTAGCCAGCGGAAACCACTCACCGGTAGATGCTGACTCATCGCCCACCCATACTGATTATTAGCATCGAGGTAAACGATATACTGAGATTCCTGACTAGAATCGAAACTCGGCATGTACTTATTATTTGCCTTGGAATACCGCCCGCTGCACTGACTTAGACCACCTCGAATAGATGATTTTATAAAGTGCACCATATCAATATCAGTTAGCAGTTCCAAATTCACCTGCGTGTGTTTTAACATCGCGTCCCAACTTAACCCAGGCGCAGTAAAATCCTGACATGGGTCAAGGCTGTAGGTTTTCATGCAAACGCAGCGAAAATTTTCAAAAACATCAGCTAACAAAAGTACATCTGTCTTTAAATATAAATCGGAGTATTCACCCAGCGTTTGAATGTGGAACTGCTCCCAGATATGTTGTGCATGTAAATAGTCATCATCACTAATATCTGCTGAATTCAGCGAGCTGTAAAAGGATTGTTTCGATGGTAAGGCACGTTCTTCGAGGCGTTTTAAGCAGTCGAGATATTCATAACAAAAAACACCCTTACGCCGAAGTAAATTAAACTGCGCTTCTTCGGGAGAAACGCGTCGAATTTCCGTAAATTGTTCAGGTTGTAAATGACTAGAAAGTTTATCGAGGCTACTCGCCATAAAGCGAAACGAGTCAAGGAATCTCAGTTTTATAGAATGCTCAGCATCTACTTTTACAGACTTTGCAAACGCAATGTACCGCTCTTTATTCTGAGGGATTATATCTTCTTTTTCATCTGAAGCTCCAAATTGTGAAATGATGAAATGAGAGCCGTAACCAGATAAGTTATGAAAAATTACAGGGATAAATTTAGGAACTCTATACTTAAGATTACAGCTATAATGAGCGGCACATCTGTAGAAACCAGTAAAATGATCATGATCAAAAACTTTAGGGTCATTTTCGGAAAATTCCCCATCACAAATGCTACACTTTGTAGCACGTTCATGATCATTTAACTGAATTTCGGTGAGTGGCTTCATAGGAATATTACTATATAGAATACGACCAAGACGAACTGCATCACTTTCAAGTCTTTCTAAAAATACTCTAGCAGCATCATGTCCTCGATACAGCTCTAACTTGTTAAGCGTACTATCGTAACTACACTTGATGTAATACGCGAAGCTATACGGGACATGCATGTGCGTAGTATTAGTGAAAGAGTTGTCAGGATTAGGTAAGCATGTGTTGCATGGCGTGAGGATAGCTTAAAAGTCTGCATAAATCACGAACGGTACCCACATCTGCTTGTGAAAATTTGTAAATTTTAAAACATTATTGCCTGTAGTAAGTATCTCTGTACGTACATGATTGCAGTCATTCTTGGAATGCTTCGTTAACTGATCTTCGCTTCTAAAATACTGCAAGCATCCATCACATAGCCACTTTTTACCATCATGTTTTGACAACTGACTACTAACAAGTCTACTCAGATTTTTAATCCAGCAAAAGTGGCTATTTTCACTGTTTTCAATATAGAGTAAGTTAACATGAGTACTCTTCTTATGACATGTATAATACAGAGGACCTACTACAGACTTCTTCTCTACACCATACACATTAATGCTAATGTTATTTAGTTCCTCAAAGCGCTTAATATCCTTTATCTGCACAGGAAATTCTATACTATCGAAATTTAGCTGCGTTGAATAGTGTGGATACGATGATGTTCTATTCGCTACATTCGATTTAGCAGGATTTAAAGCCGACATCACCGCCCATGCAAAACATGCTTCGTCATTGTTTTGGATGTTTACAACAGCTTCTTTTCGCTGAATCCATGTCGACAGCTCGATGTACGATGAACCTCGCATGGGATTGTACTTATTGATGTTAACTTCTAGATACATTATTTCAACTAAAGCCCACCCTGATACCTTTTCCTGAAATTCCTCGCTCTTAGTTGAAATAATGTTAGAGACATCCCTAAGTACATCACCAAAATTAGTCGACTCACTTATGACAAAATCCTTCGTATTAAATGATTTAATGTCCGTTATTTCGGATTCATCCGTGCTTTTAATGTACAAGGCGAAAAGTTCAACATTAACTTTAAATAAATTATGATTGGACAAAGATTTAGCAAGAAGCTGTTGTACATCCCGTTGACGTTATTTAAAAAGGTTGACGTGCTCTGAAACTTTTGACTGGTGCGAATTCTGTAACTAGCAATCCTACTTTTAAATGCTGTTTAATTTCCTCGATGTTTGCGTTACTACCACTTCTACATGCATTATTTTTATGTGTATTACTCCGTAAGTGTCCCTGAAAATGCGAAGATGGTACATCGGTGTTACAGTGCTCGCAGTGAATAGTTTGAAGTTCATTTTTCCTAGGTTTTTTACTACTAGTACTTTCTACAGCTACATCAGTAGCTGCACGCTTTTTCCCTACTACTACCTGAGAGCAAGTAGATATTTGATGTACCTCTACTAAGTGAGCCTCGTATCGCTCTACGTTAGCGAAATACACACTACAAACTTTACATAAAGCAGATGTTATGCTAGGGTGTTTTGATTTCATATGGCGCATGAAGTTATCTCGCCTTGTAAACGTTACATTACATTCCTCGCAGCAGGGGAACATCTGAAAAGAGAACGACCGATAGAGATTAGGCGAAAGTTACGATGTTCGGAAGAAACCAAGTTTCAACGTATAGAGTTCGGACACGGCTGTGAGTTTGAAATTATAAGATTAACCTCTTCTATAGCATGAGGATTGAAGAGAACGACTATTTATGAATAGACTAAAGTTACGATGATTTAGAAGAAACCACGTTTCAGCCTGTTGAGGTCAGACATAGCTATGTGTGTTTGAAATTATAAAATTAACCTCGTCTATAGCATGAGGATTGAAGAGAACAACTATTTATGATTAGCTTAAAGTTAGGATGTGCGGAAGAAACCAAGTTTCAATGTATAGAGGTCGGGCATTGCTGTGAGTTTGAAATTATAAGATTAACCTCTTCTATGACATGCAGATTAAAGAAAATAACTATTTATCAATAGACTAAAGTTATGATGTTCGGAAGAAACCAAGTTTCAGCTTGTTGAGGTCAGACATAGCTATGTGTGTGTTTGAAATTATAAAATTAACCTCGTCTATAGCATGAGGATTGAAGAGAACAACTATTTATCAATAGACTAAAGTTACGATGTTTTAGAAGAAACCAAGTTTCAGCCTGTTGAGGACAGACATAGCTATGTAGGTGTTTGAAATTTTAAGATTAACCTCGTCTATAGCATGAGGATTGAAGAGAACAACTATTTATGATTAGCTTAAAGTTACGATGTTTTAGAAGAAACCAAGTTTCAGCCTGTTGAGGACAGACATAGCTATGTGTGCGTGTTTGAAATTATAAAATTAACGTCGTCTATAGCATGAGGATTGAAGAGAACAACTATTTATGATTAGCTTAAAGTTACGATGTTTTAGAAGAAACCGAGTTTCAGCCTGTTGAGGACAGACATAGCTATGTGTGCGTGTTTGAAATTATAAGATTAACCACGTCTATAGCATGAGGATTGAAGAGAACAACTATTTATGATTAGCTTAAAGTTACGATGTTTTAGAAGAAACCAAGTTTCAGCCTGTTGAGGACAGACATAGCTATGTGTGCGTGTTTGAAATTATAAGATTAACATTGTCTATAGCATGAGGATTGAAGTGAACAACTATTTATGATTAGCTTAAAGTTACGATGTTTTAGAAGAAACCAAGTTTCAGCCTGTTGAGGACAGACATAGCTATGTATGTGTTTGAAATTATAAGATTAACCTCGTCTATAGCATGAGGATTGAAGAGAACAACTATTTATCAATAGACTAAAGTTATGATGTTTTAGAAGAAACCAAGTTTCAGCTTGTTGAGGTCAGACATAGCTATGTGTGTGTTTGAAATTATAAAATTAACCTCGTCGATAGCATGAGAATTGAAGAGAACAACTATTTATCAATAGACTGAAGTTACGATGTTTTAGAAGAAACCAACTTTCAGCCTGTTGAGGACAGACATAACTATGTATGTGTTTGAAATTATAAGATTAACCTCGTCTATAGCATGAGGATTGAAGAGAACAACTATTTATGATTAGCTTAAAGTTACGATGTTTTAGAAGAAACCAAGTTTCAGCCTGTGTAGGACAGACATAGCTATGTGTGCGTGTTTGAAATTATAAGATTAACCTCGTCTATAGTATGAGGATTGAAGAGAACGACTATTTATCAATAGACTAAAGTTATGATGTTTTAGAAGAAACCAAGTTTCAGCCTGTTGAGGACAGACATAGCTATGTGTGTGTGTTTGAAATTATAAAATTAACCTCGTCTATAGCATGAGGATTGAAGAGAACGACTATTTATCAATAGACTAAAGTTATGATGTTTTAGAAGAAACCAAGTTTCAGCCTGTTGAGGACAGACATAGCTATGTATGTGTTTGAAATTATAAAATTAACCTCGTCTATAGCATGAGGATTGAAGAGAACAACTATTTATCAATAGACTAAAGTTATGATGTTTTAGAAGAAACCAAGTTTCAGCTTGTTGAGGTCAGACATATCTATGTGTGCGTGTTTGGAATTATAAGATTAACCTCGTCTATAGTATGAGGATTGAAGGGAACAACTATTTATGATTAGCTTAAAGTTACGATGTTTTAGAAGAAACCAAGTTTCAGCCTGTTGAGGACAGACATAGCTATGTGTGCGTGTTTGAAATTATAAGATTAACCTCGTCTATAGCATGAGGATTGAAGAGGACAACTATTTATGATTAGCTTAAAGTTACGATGTTTTAGAAGAAACCAAGTTTCAGCCTGTTGAGGACAGACATAGCTATGCATGTGTGTTTGAAATTATAAAATTAACCTCGTCTATAGCGTGAGGATTGAATAGAACGACTATTTATCAATAGACCAAAGTTACGATGTTTTAGAAGAAACCAAGTTTCAGCCTGTTGAGGACAGACATAGCTATGTGTGTGTGTGTTTGAAATTATAAAATTAACCTCGTCTATAGCATGAGGATTGAATAGAACGACTATTTATCAATAGACTAAAGTTACGATGTTTTAGAAGAAACCAAGTTTCAGCCTGTTGAGGACAGACATAGCTGTGTGTGTTTGAAATTATAAAATTAACCTCGTCTATAGCATGAGGATTGAAGAGAACGACTATTTATCAATAGTCTAAAGTTATGATGTTTTAGAAGAAACCAAGTTTCAGCCTGTTGAGGACAGACATAGCTATATATGTGTTTGAAATTATAAAATTAACCTCGTCTATAGCATGAGGATTGAAGGGAACGACTATTTATCAATAGACTAAAGTTACGATGTTTTAGATGAAACCAAGTTTCAGCCTGTTGAGGACAGACATAGCTATGTGTGTGTTTGAAATTATAAAATTAACCTCGTCTATAGCATGAGGATTGAAGAGAACAACTATTTATCAATAGACTAAAGTTACGATGTTTTAGAAGAAACCAAGTTTCAGCCAGTTGAGGACAGACATAGCTATGTGTGTTTGAAATTATAAATTTAACCTCGTCTATAGCGTGAGGATTAAATAAAATAACTATTTATCAATAGACTAAAGTTACGATGTTTTAGAAGAAACTAAGTTTCAGCCAGTTGAGGACAGACATAGCTATGTGTGTGTTTGAAATTATAAATTTAACCTCGTCTATAGCATGAGGACTGAAGAGAATGACTATTTATCAATAGACTAAAGTTACGATGTTCGGAAGAAACTAAGTTTCAACGAATAGAGGTCAGACATACCTTAAAATCTTCACGCTGCAAACTGTTACTCGGATGATTAAAATGCGTGCGTTCAAGCCTGAAACTCGAACGGTACCTAAAAGAAGAAACATATATGAATGTAGTGTAGGGTACATCAGTTAACCTAGCTATCTTTACAACTCAAAGTTCGAAAACATACCTTAAAAATGCATGTGCTGCAGACTGTTACTCGGATGAATAAAATGCGTACTTTCAAGCCTGTAACTCGAAGGGTACCTAAAAAAGAAAAGAACAAACATATATGAATGTAGATGTCTATTACCTAGCGTAGAAGTTGCTTTGCAAAAAGTAACTAACAGTTCTACCTTACCTTAAGATAAAGGCTGAAGAATAATATTCACAGCAGACAGTACTTAGACGGGAGATGTGTGTACGTAATAAACGCATACAGAGAACTGTGAGCGCTTCACGCAGACTGCAGCGAGTAAATATGCTGCTTGTTACCAAGCGGATGCGAAAATCGCTGACAACTGCAGTACAGTCGGAACGAAGTGTTTATGCAACAAGAGCTCTCCTGAAGTTCCGCAGGCTGACGTATTTAAGCCGGAATCGAACCTCCTGTTGATGCCGAGGTGTCAGAATTTAAGAGTTCTGCAGCGGGTCGAGCCTTGGAAAGTTAGCGCGCGATCGCAATTTTAGGGGGGTGGGAAAAAACTAAGTTTCAACATATAGAGATCAGACATGGTTGTAAGTTTGAAATTATAAGATTGACCTCTTCTATAGCATGAGGATTGAAGAGAACAACTATTTATCAATAGACTAAAGTTGCAATGTTCGGAAGAAACCAAGTTTCAACCTACTGAGGTCGGACATTGTCGTGAGTTTTACTAAGCTAAGTCTACATCCACAGTACCCCCTACCTGTTGGCAACAACACGAAACGCTGAGGTACCGAAATATACAAGTTCTACAAGCTGACGTATTTGTACTATGATTGAACGGAGGGGTTTGAGCTCAGCTCGAGAAGCTGCTAATAATTATAATGTGAACTGTACGCGTGTAGCGGACTTTGTACCCTGCTGAGGCAAACGCATTCCAGGTAGGAGCCGGCTAGCCGGATGCAGCTTGTATGCGCGCGTGTGTGTAGGCATGCTTCAAAAACACATCCCAGATATTTTTTCTCGTTCTAGAGTCTGCTTATTCTAAATCCGGTGTTTAGCCAGTTACCCTTCCTGATGTAATAAGACTAGGATTTTTTTTAGACTGCACTTGGCTAGAAATAGCCACATGAAATTATTATATAGAAAGAGAATTGCCAGCTCCTACAGTTTGGTTTAGTGTGCTTGCCTCTCACCCGGCAGTCTCAGGTCGATTCTCTTGGGGTTAAAAGTATGTTTTACAGAGTTTAAATCGCAAGAATCCGTTTTACGATCGATTGCCCTTCCTGATGCAAAACTGGGAGTATCTAGCCTCTTACATAATACACTATTGTTTTCGACTGGTTGCCCTTCCTGACGTCAAAGAACTCGGATTAAGAATCTGTTTTACAACTTCTAACACGAGAATCGGGGATTTACAGCTAGATGCTCTTCTTAGATTTTAAATCGCTGTGTCACGAACTATTGTTTTACAGCCGGATGCCCTTCCTGACGCAAAACTAAGATTTTAAATCAGAAGAATTTGTTTTAAGACTAGTTGCTCTTCCTAACACAAAACTAGTAGTATCTAGCCTCTTACATCATACACTATTGTCTTCGACATGTTGCCCTTCCTGACGTCAAAGAATTCGGATTAAGAATCTGTTTTACAACTTCTAACACGAGAATCGGAGATTTACAGGTAGATGCTCTTCTTTGATTTTAAATCGCTGTATCGTGAACTATTGTTTTACAGCCGGATGCCCTTCCTAACGCAAAACTAAGATTTTAAATCGCAAGAATTTGTTTTAAGACTAGTTACCCTTCCTGACGCAAAACTGGCAGTATCTAGCCTCCTACATCATACACTATTGTTTTCGACCAGTTGCCCTTCCTGACGTCAAAGAACTCGGATTAAGAATCTGTTTTACAACTTCTAACACGAGAATCGGGGATTTAGAGCTAGATGCTCTTCTTAGATTTTAAATAGCTATATCACGAACTATTGTTTTACAGCCGGATGCCCTTCCTGACGCAAAACTAAGATTTTAAATCAGAAGAATTTGTTTTAAGACTAGTTGCCCTTCCTGACGCAAAAACTAGTAGTATCTAGCCTCTTACATCATACACCATTGTCTTCGACCGGTTGCCCCTACTGACGTCAAAGAACTCGGATTAAGAATCTGTTTTACAACTTCTAACACGAGAATCGGGGATTTACAGCTAGATGCACTTCTTAGATTTTAAATCGCTGTATCACGAACTATTGTTTTACAGCCGGATGCCCTTCCTGACGCAAAACTAAGATTTTAAATCGCAAGAATTTGTTGAGTTGCCCTTCCTGACGCAAAACTAGCAGTATCTAGCCTCTTACATCATACACTATTGTTTTCGACCCGTTGCCCTTCCTGACGTCAAAGAACTCGGATTAAGAATCTGTTTTACAACTAGATGCTCTTTTAACATGAGAATCGGGGATTTACAGCTTAAGGATGGCGGATGACAGCTGTCAGAAAAGCATATAGGTTTGTAAAGCACGTAGAATTTACCGCCACCACATAGAGGGCAGCACGGTGATTAAAGATGGTGGTTGACAGCTGTCAAAAAAAGCATATTGATTTGTTTCCAAACAAGAGCACGTGGAATTTGCTGCCACCACATAGAGGGCAGCGCTGTTCTCTCTGGATTAAAGATAGCGGATGGCAGCTGCCAAAGGTAAGTAGCTAAAGAGGGCAGCACGGTGATTAAAGATGGCAGTTGACAGCTGTCAAAAAAAGCATGTTGATTTGTTTTCCAAACAAGAGCACGTGGAATTTGCCGCCACCACATAGAGGGCAGCACTGTTCTCTCTGGATTAAAGATAGCGGATGACAGCTGCCAAAGGTAAGTAGCTAAGGAGGGCAGCACGGTGATTAAAGATAGCGGTTGACAGCTGTCAAAAAAGCATGTTGATTTGTTTCCAAACAAGAGCACGTGGAATTTGCCGCCACCACATAGAGGGCAGCACTGTTCTCTCTGGATTAAAGATGGCGGATGACAGCTGTCAGAAAAGCATATAGGTTTGTAAAGCACGTGGAATTTACCGCCACCACATTTCAAAGGTAAGTAGCTAAAGAGGGCAGCATGGTGCTCAAAGATGGCTGCTATCAAAAAGCATTTTTCAAATTATCCGCCACCACAAAGAGGGCAGCACGGTGCTCTATGGATTAAAGATGGCGGATGACAGCTGCACGTGGATTTGTTTATCTCACGCTAGTGAGGTTAAGTTGGTAGCACTAAGGTTTAGGCCCGCCAAGATGGCAGCACTGCTGATGACAGGTGACGAATTTACATCTACTACGATAAAGAGGGCAGCACAGTGCTCTGTGGTTTAAAGATGGCGGATGACAGCTGTCAAAAAGCACGTGTCTTTGTTTACCACACGCTAGTTAGGTTAAGTTGGTACCACTAAGGTTTAGGCCCGTCAAGATGGCAGTACTGAGGTTAGCGATGCGTTGTTGTCTGTCAAAAAGCACGTGGCTGTCAAAAAGCACGTGGCTTTGTTTACCTCGCGCTAGTTAGGTTAAGTTGGTACTACTGAGGTTTAGGCCCGTCAAGATGGGAGTACTGAGGTTAGCGATGCGTTGTTGTCTGTCAAAAAGCACATGGCTGTCAAAAACAGGTGGCTTTGTTTACCTCGCGCTAGTTAGGTTAAGTTGGTACCACTGAGGTTTAGGCCCGTCAAGATGGCAGCAGTGAGGTTAGCGATGCGTTGTTGTCGATGACAGCTGTCAAAAAGCACGTGGCTTTGTTTACAAATTCAAATCTCGCGCCAAAATTCAAATCTCCCGCCAAAATTTAAATTTCCCGCCAGAATTCAAATTTCCCGCGGGAGGAGGCGGCCGAACTGTCCAATTATACTACTAACATCATTAACATAAATTAGAAAGAGTAAGGGTTCTAGATTTGAGCCCTGTGGTACACCTGAATTGGCTATAGAGTTGTGAGATGAATATCCTTTATAACACACATATTGTTTTCTGTTAACTAGGTAAGACCTTTATCAAGGAGTAAAAGCCCTGAGAGAAATTCAAGGAGTCAATTTTCAAGTATATCATGATCTACTTTGTCAAACGCTTTCTGAAAGTCAGTAAATACAACATCAACTTGGCCTCTCTCATCCAAATGCTCTGAAATATTCTCTAAAAATTGGATTAAATTTGTGGTGGTAGAACGCATTGGCATGAAACCATGCTGACGAATAGAAATAATGGGTTTTACATGATTCATTATACGTTCAAAAAGAATACTTTCAAATAGCTTTGCAGGAGTTGACAATATAGTTACTGATCTATAATTACTGATTAAGCTAAGGTCACCAGTTTTGGGAATAGGAGTAATTTTCGAATATTTCCAAGCATCAGGAAAAATCGAAGAGCTAACAATCATATTGAACAGTATTGCCAATGGATACAGTAATTGATCTTTGCATCCCTTGAAAATAAACGGAGGAATACCATCTGGTCCTGACGATTTCGTTGGCTTGAGTTTCTTTATTGCTTTCTCGATCTCATAGATAGTTATTCTACCCAAGAGAAGCAAATCCAATTGTACGTTTGAACAGAGCGGATTGTATGATACAGTATTTTCTGAGTACACTTTAGAAAAATATTCTGCATAGCAATTCCCAATACTTTCATTAATATTGAATACTTTACCATCTAATTTCATCACTGTACTTTTATTCCAGTTTTTTCTTTTGTATTTTTATAAAATACCAGAATGAATGTATGTTCGTTGGTATTTCTAACTCAATACTTTCAATTTATTGTTTGAACGCAATATTCATTTCCTTCTTAATATTTGCTCTTAATTCTTTATACATAACCAAATTAAAATTATTTTTTCCTTTTGTTTTCCTAACTTTCTCTTTAAGCTTCAGTTTACGTATCAAATCCTTAGTGAACCATACTGGATACCTCCGTTTATAGGACTTAGTTTTTGGAACGCATTTACTAAAAATTGAATACAACTTATCGTAAAACACATACAGCTAGATTTACATCATCAAAATTCAGAATATCATTCCAATTTTCTTCCCTAAGCAGAACATAAAGGTGTAAAAAATCTGCTCGTTTAAAACTAAATCTATTTTTACATCCATGAATTTTACTTGTTTTATTTTTTGTATATTTGATAGAGGCTAACAAAGGAGGATGGTGTTGATCAACGGGAATAAGTAAGTCTGATTCTTCGCACAGATCGACTGTATCTATATTTGAAAGCACAAGGTCAAGGGTTCTTCCATTTTTATTCCGTATATAATTAATTGATTTTAAATTAAACAAGTGTAAATACTTTAGGACTTCTTTAAACTTGTTGCTGCCTTGACTCATATCAAAATTGCTGCCTGTTATTTCAGGTAAATTAAAGTCACCCATTATAATAATATTTGATGTAAATATACCTTAGATTTGAATTAGACTTTCAAAGAAGAAACTATAGTCTGTCAGATCTGAATTTGGTGGAAAATAGGCTACGCAAAAAATGTACCTTGCATTGTTACTAAGGAATGAAATGCATAGTGAATCAGCATTTCCTTCAACTAGATTTATTCTTTCAGTGATGATACTATTCTTTACACCAATCAACACCCCTCCACCTCTGCTCTTACTAGTGAGTTGTATATTTCTGTTCTGGCGATATACATGATACCTATCGTCAAAAACTTCGGAATCATAAATAAACTACGAACAGCAAAGGTGAAAGATTACAGCCTTGTCTAACCCCTGTAAGTACCCTGAACCAAGAACTCATTCTACCATCAATTCTCACTAAAGCCCAATTGTCAACATAAATGTCTTTGATTGATTTTAATAATCTACCTTTAATTGCATAGTCCCCCAGTATAGCGAACATCTTTTCCCTCGGGACCCTGTCACATGCTTTCTCTAGATCTACGAAACATAAACACAACTGTATATTCCTCTCGTAGCATTTTTCAATTATCTGGCGCATACTGAAAATCTGATCCTGACAGCCTCTCTGTGGTCTGAAACCACACTGGTTTTCATCCAACTTCCTCTCAAAGACTGATCCCACCCTCCCTTCCAAGATGCCAGTGAATACTTTGCCTGGTATACTAATCAATGAGATGCCTCGATAGTTGTTGCATTCCTTCCTGTTCCCTTGCTTATAGATAGGTGCAATTACTGCTTTTGTCCAATCTGAAGAAGTATCTACCAGTCAATATGACCCAATCGCTATATTCAGAACGGTCTTTATCAAGACCAACACTAACCATTATATCTGTAAATATTGAAGGTTTATCTCCATCTAAAGAAGGAATGTTACACCAGCTTCGTCAAACTTACAAATGTGATATATTATGCCTTCAGGAAACTCACAGGGATGAGCAACTACGGCGACCAAAAATAGCGGGAATGAGACTTGTGGCCGAGATTCCCCACAGACAATATGTCAGCGCTGTTTTTGCCAAACCAAATTTACAAATTTAGCCTGTTGCAGCCACCAATGAAAATCAAATCGAGATAATGACCGTGGATCTCAGTAACTGCACTGTTTCGGGCGTCTACAAACCACCAAATGTAGATTTCTCCTTTAAAACTCCAAATAACTACTTCAAGCAAAAGACAAACTTTGTGGTTGGAGACTTCAACAGCCATAACAGTGCATGGGGATATACAGATGATGATAATGGAGAAGCTGTGTTAGAATGGGATGATGATCACCAATTACAACTTATTCATGACCCCAAACTACCTCCATCCTTTAACAGCAGTAAATGGCGACGAGGCTTCAACCCAGACCTGATATTTGTGAGTGAACACGTGGAACAGCAATATGTGAAATCAATGTGCAATCCCATTCCAAATACCCAGCATCGGCCCATAATGTGTCAATTTTTCTCTGCAATTGAACCAATAAAGGTTCCGTTTCGAAGGAGATATAATTTCAAAAAAGCAGACTGGGAGAAGTTCAGCTCAACCCTTGATAAAATAATATCAGATATCCACCCAACACCAGAGTTTTATGATCAGTATGTTGAAGCTGTGAAGAAAGCTTCCCGCGCTTCCATACCACGAGGATGCAGAGTTAACTATATACAAGGTCTAACTTCAGACACAGCTGCCCAAATGAACACATATATTTCACTGTTTCAGGAAGATCCACTAAGTGAAGACACTATCTCAGCTGGAAGGAAACTGCTTTCCTCAATTGCAGAGGCAAAGAAAGATGCCTGGATCAAACTTATGGAGGAATCAGACATGTCAAGGGATAGCCGAAAGGCTTGGAAGTTTCTCAAACGACTTAGCAACGATCCAACCAAGGGACCAGTCCATGCAAATGTTACGGCAAGCCAAATCGCAAATCAACTTGTCATCAATGGGAAAACAAATCACCCAATAAGGAAGATGGAACATAATATCCTAAAAAACGAGGTAATGACATCCAGTATTCCGGCCATTTGAAATAACGGAATTACAGAAAGCGATTCAATGTACCAAAAATGGAAAAGCGGCAGGATTAGATGATATCACAATAGAACAAATAAAACACTTCAGTTCAACTACACAGGCATGGCTTTTAAAATTCTTCAACAACTGCTTTACTTCCCTAAAAATTCCAAAAATATGGAGAAAATCCAAGGTGATCGCATTTCTGAAACCTGGAAAGGAACCTTCGAAGCCCAAAAATTTCAGACCAATCTCCTTACTCTGCCATCTATACAAAATAATGGAAAGAATGCTGCTCAGTAGCTTAATGGGAGTAGTAGACCAAGTCCTAATCCCTCAGCAATGTGGCTTCCGCCCAGAAAAGAGTTGCACAGCACAGGTTTTACATCTAACCCAGCACATCGAGGACGGGTTTGAAATGAAGAAGGTTATTGGTGTGGCTTTTGTGGATCACTCAGCCGCCTACGATACAGTAAATCACAGCATATTATTACACAAACTTTATAGAATGATTACAGACATCAAGGTAATCAAGATGATAGCTACTCTCCTGGAAAATCGTCGCTTTTTGTCGAATTCCAAGGACGCCGAAGCAGATGGAGGAATCAAAGGAATGGACTACCTCAAGGCAGTATACTGGCTCCTATTCTTTTCAACATCTACACTAATGACCAGCCATTACCAGGAAATACTAAAAGCTTTATCTATGACGATGACCTTGCACTTACTACTCAAACTGATACCTTTGATGAAGCAGAGATCTCTTTAACTGCTGCATTAGAAGAGCTAGGTACCTATTATGAGAAAAACCAACTCAAACCAAATGCAGCTAAGACTCAAATTTGTGCGTTCCATCTGAGGCATGCACAGGCCTCTCAGAAACTCAAAGTACTATGGAAGGGGAACTTACTGGAACACTGCTTTACACCAAAGTACCTGAGAATTATGCTGGATCGCACATCGCAGGAAACATTGCCAAAACCTGAAACAAAAGATAGCTGCCAGAAACAACATTCTACGAAAGTTATCAGGAACAAGTTGGGGAACACAATCACAAACAATTAGAACATCAGCTCTAGCTCTATGCTTTTCTGCAGGAGAATATGCCTCCTCGGTTTGGTACAGGTCAGCTCATACGAAGCAGGTCGACATCGCTTTAAACGAAAGCTGCAGGATCATTACTACACCCATTGAGAAGGTCCAACTTTTAGCTGGTATTGCTCCCAGTGAGATTCGTAGGGAGGTAGCAGATAACAAAGAAAGGCTCCAGTCATCTTCTTCAGAAGCACATCCTCTCTATGGATACCACCCAGCTACACAGAGGCTAAAATCTAGAAAATGTTTTCTCCGCACATCAGCTAACCTTGAGGGGAAAGCAGAGAATGCTAGAGTCACAATGTGGAAAGAAAGAATCCACCACCTTTCCAACTGGATAGAGCCGAAGGAAAGTCTTCCATGTAGACACCAGGAGAAGTGGACAGTATGGAAAGCCCTTAACAGACTTCGTACAGAAGTCGGCAGAACCAAAGTAAATTTGCGTAAGTGGGGCTTCTCAAGTGATTCATCACTTTGTGATTGCGGAGAGCAGCAGACGATCCAACATCTATGTCAGTGCGTTCTATGTCCTTCAATGTGCACTATGAAAGACTTGATTGCAGCCTCCCCCAACGCTATTGACGTCGCCCAATACTGGGCAAGCATCATCTAGCTCTCGGATATTGTTGCTCTATCTGTGATTGTATAATAGACTTGTATATTTGTATTTTAGGAATGTAGATATCTTGTTGCTTTTTGTTAAATATCTGTAAGTAAAGTTGATACTTCTGACACGAATAAAGAAAGAAAGAAAGAAAGATCTACGTACAAATCCCTGTCTACCTCGGCCCTTGTTTGGAGCCATTTCTGATAAGCCTTCTTTTTACGTTTACAAGCTGCTCTAACTTCATCATTCTACCAAGATGTTCTCCTTTTCCCATCTTTACACACAGTTGTTCCTAGGCATTCCCTTGCTGCTTCTACTACAGCAACCCTGTATGCTACCCATTCACTTTCTATATCCTGAACCTGCTTACTGTCTACTGTTCATAGAATTATGTATATCAATATTAAAACTTTGTAGCTAGTATGAAATCTTAAGTAAATGAAACGATTTAACATAATAAGGGGAAATACATATTTATCAAATATGAACTAATAAATAATAGTAATAATGAAAATTTTCGACCTAAGAAGAAAAGTAAAAATTGTGCTTTACGCAGTACATGAGGTCAACACGATGCAATACTCAATAAAAATGTACCGTAAAAGATAATAATACACAACAACTGAAGGTCCAGAATGAGCACAAGAAATACCATATCCACGGCACACGATAAAATAAATAGAATTAACACATGCACCAAACGAAATAATACGAGGAGACACAATAAAGGAGCAGAATAAATATTAATCACAGGGAAAATAAAATTTGGGAAAGAAAAATCTAAGTTGCCGCCAATCAATGCACATCACATTTAAATATCACAATCATGGCGTACAAACGGCGAATAGAAGTAGAACACGAACCAAAATCTCTCCAGAATTCACACAACAGTAATCAAAATGACACATAATAAAGAATTACATAAGCCCACAAAAAGTGAATGTGAAGTATTTACCGGAGTTGAGAAATATACGATAACATCTTACCCGTCCTGACCCGTACACTGGTGATCACCGACACCAAATTAAATTTAACACTAACTTTAGATACCTTTAAAATATACGTATTAATAATCCGTAAACGGTATACTTAAAACAGGTTCATCCGACTCCAGTCAAGTTGTCCTTCATCTTAGAAAATGAAAGCGGACCCATGGCTTCGTCCAGTCCCTGCGGCAGGCAGTCTCCTTCCGACGATGACCTGAGTAGCGTTAGTGTCTGGCGTACAATGTGTGCTGTAGTGATAGAGACCTTACACACCACTAGTAACCTAGTTCACTAACAGATGGCGTTACACACAGCACATTTGGTTTACCACGAAGGACAGTTTTTTTTTGGCATTCGGGTCGAAGCCCACTCAGCCAGTGAATTATGAATGGAAGGGATTTTTATAGGAACTTATGTTTTAATTTATTTATTGCTCGGAGACAGGAGAGATGGATTCGTCTTCTCATCATAAGGCCTATGAGGACATCCAGTAGTACGCGTGACTAGGCCGTGGATCAGAAGAAGGTATGAGTGTTGTAGTACTATAGTGTAAGTTCGATGCTAGGTGAAGGACTTAGATTCGCAGTCCAATGTCAGAAAGAAATGCATATAACTCAAGTAAGCAGATTGATCATTTTTGTGGAGAATTGACGAATGAATAGGTATCCCAATGCCAATAAATTTTGAAGTAGGCAAGTAGTGCGTACAAAGTGGTGTGGACATCCAAAGAATATATGATTAAGATCGGCAACTGTATCAGCTGAACATGAACAGAAGGGAGATCGTAGTACTTAGATTTTGTGCAGATGCTGAGGGAAACAACCATGATGAAACTTCATTCTTGCGATTGCTCTGATGAATTGACGCGAATAGGGAATCTGATGGTGCCAAAGAACGTTTGGAATATCTGGATGGATAGTGGCATAGTGTTTTCCGCGTTGTTGGGAGGTATCATGCCACTCGTTGTTCCACGCCGTCAATTGCCGTCGACGAAGCAAGGGGGTGTAATCCGATGCTGGAACTGTCGTGTAGGTCTGTTGGCCTTCAGTGGCAGCAGATCGTGCTGCTTTGTCTGCTAGCTCATTGCCTGGGATTCCTACATGGGCTTTTACCCACACAAATGAAACTTTCTTCCCCTGTGTCTCAAGTCGATGTACCTGTGCAATAATTTCGTGTACGAGAATCAAGGATGATGTCCGTGAGTTAATGGTTTGTAGACTCTGCAGTGCTGATCTAGAATCAGACAACATCACAATCAACCGCTCAGGAAGATTTGCAGCGTATTCGAGGGCCCCCAAAATGGCTGTAAGCTCAGCCGTAAATATAGATGCTGTCGGAGGTAGCTTGAATTTACCACAACTGGCAGATTGAACATCGATATAGGCGCTACCCACTGTATTACAGTCCTTTGATCCATTTGTGTAGATGTGTCGGGCGTGTGGCCATTCTGCCAGATAACGTTTCAGACTGACATCGTTACAGTTCACAGTGATCTCAAATGATGTTTCTAGTCGAATATCCAGTTTCTTAATAGTAGTTTCAAAAGAACAGTTAAAACTGGGATGGGTATCTGTAGTGCTTATAATACGTCTGCAACCACTGAGATTGGTAAATTCATCCACTAGGATCGGTTGACGTTTCTTTCTCCAGTAGCGTGAAGTCAGTACAAGGGTAGTCAGCTTGGATATCTTGTGAAGTATTGGAGACTTCCTGTATTGAAAAAGTTTGAAAATATATTTTCCCGCTAGATACTGCCTTCGTAGATGGAGAGGAGGTTCGAGTGTTTCAAGTAGCAGAGCATTTGTAGGTGTAGTCTGCATTGCTCCTATGCAGAGTCTAAGGGCCTTATACTGACATTTGTCTAGTTTAATTAACAATGTTTTGGAAGCCGTAGCAAAGCATCCACTTCCATAATCCAGGAGAGGTCGAATCAAAGTTCTGTACAGTTGCAGCGCAATTTTTGGGTCACAGCCCCACCAAGAGCCGCTAATGGCTCGTAAGATATTGACTGAAATATCACACTTACTGAGCACATGATGAATATGTGGAGACCATGTCAATTTGTGATCGATGAGAAGTCCTAGATAAGGCACCACCACCTTGTAGGGAAATAAGTAGGAACCTAGATGAATCGTGTCCAGTGGGGGTCTCGAATGTCGAGTGTAGATAGAGGCTGCTGATTTTCCTGCAGATATCGTTAATCCATGGTTATGAAGCCAAGTAGTGAAAGTCCTCATGGCAACCGGCATCTGTTCTTGACACTTGTCCAAGGATTCAGCTTCTGTACAAATGCAAATATCATCAGCATACTGAAGAACTTGAATCTCAGGAGAAAATATAGATGTGAGGTCTGCTGTGTATATGTTAAAAAGCAACGGAGACAAGATAGAGCCTTGTGGAAGACCTTGGGATGTCATTCGAGGACCAATTGTCGTGCCATTGTGAAACATGATGAGATGTCTATCTTGTAGAAGGCAACTGAGGTTCCCAATAAAGTCTTCTGGGAGATGTAGGAAGCGTAATTTGTCTTCTAAGACGGGAATAAGCACGCTGTTATACGCAGAAGACAGATCAGTGTACAATGCCACAACGTAATTGTTATTGCTCAGACCAAGTTGGATGTTTGTAATTAGATGTACAAGTGTATTGTACCCTTCCCACGTCGAAAACCCATCTGTTGAGGCGGTAGCAGCTTGTGATGCTCTACCCACCATTCTAATCGATGCTTAATCATCCTTTCCATAGTCTTGTACAAGCAGGATATCAAGGACAGTGAGCGATAGGATGAAGACAGTCGTGGATTTTTCCCATTCTTCAATAATGGTACCAGACGAATAAGTTTAAATGACGGAGGATGCACTCTTTGAAGCCACATCCTGTTCATCAGCTTAAGTAGTTTCTTATGTCCATCGCTAGACATGTTGAGTAACATTGAGTAATGGATGTTATCTGGGCCTGGGGAAGTATTATTACTCGTTTTCAAGGCTTTAATAAGTTCTTGAAATTCAAATGGACGAACTAGTGGATGGAAATTATCTTCATGGCCATTGCGTGGTAAATAACGTATATGAGCTAAAGGAGGGGCCATTTTTCTCAGGATGTCCTCTTTTATTGGTATCGTACACGTAGACGTAAACTGAGGGCAGTTCTGTGAGTTTCGGAAACGACGAAAATTCCGCCACATCGTAGCAGGAGAGATAGATGAGTTGAGAGAAGTACAATATTGGCGCCACCCCTGACGCTTTTTAAGCATGAATAAGCGTTTTGCTTTCGCTTGAGTTTGTTGTACGGTGAGGAAATTAGCTTCAGAAGCATCCTGTTTATAATGATGGAGTGCCACACGCCTGTCATGCAACGCAGCTTGACATTCGTTATCCCACCAGGGAGTTGGAGGTCGTTTGCTGTATGCATATGGACTGTTTTGTGGAATTGTAAGGCAGGCTGCTCGATTAATGGAAACGCAGAATGTTTCGTAGTCTCTGACAATGTCATTCGTTTCGTGGTATTCTTCCAGGATGAGATCTATTGCCTCCTTGTAACTTTCCCAGTCAACTTGTCGAATTTTCCAACGATATGTTGGGTAGATGGTATGAGGAATGGTTGATGTATTAGTCGATGTTAATAATATTGGAAAGTGTTCAGATCCTAGAGTGTCCTGTAGAACCTGCCAGGAGAAGTCGAGTGCTATTGAAGGAGATGCAAAAGTAACATCTACTGCCGAAGGAGCTTGATTAGGTCGGGAAATTCGGGTAGGGGACCCATCATTCAGTAGCTCTAAGTTTCCTTCTTCAGCTACACCCATGAGTTGTATTCCATGTAAGTCAGTAGAAGAACTTCCCCAATTCAAGTGGTGTAAGTTGAAGTCTCCGACGATAAGTACAGGCTGTGAAAGTTGGGAAAAGAGTCGACGCAGTTCGTGTACAGATACCAGTTGGTTAGGTGATCGGTATACGGAAACAATAGTTAACGGTGAACCCCTGTAGTTAACCTTGATGGCACATGTTTCCAATTTAGATCCTCGAAGATTAAGAGTTACTTGATCATAAATGATGTTCTTCTGTAGGAGAATTCCAACCCCTCCATAACCATCACCACGATCACTTCTTATAAAATTGTAGCCTGGAAGCTGAAAGGGGGTAGTATCCTTCAGCCAGGTCTCACAAACTACACACATTGAAGCGGAGTAAACGCGTAGTAGAGTCTGAAGGCTAAGTTTATGCGCTCGTATTGAGTGACAGTTCCACTGTATTATTTTATTCATTTGATGTGCGGTATCCATGGTTATTCTGATTCAAAAGTGATAAAATAACGTCACGTACATGAGAGGGATCAGTTTCCGAGAAGGCCGTGTTTTTAAGCGTCAAAATAAACTGGAAAATGTTTTCAAGCAGCGGAGTTGTAGGTAGAGCCTGTGGTGTTGTTTGAGGCTGTTGACTTGGTTGAACTTGTTGTGTAGGGTATATAGGTCCAGTGGAGTTGGCAGGAGAGCGCTGTCCATTATAGTATGTTTTCCACTGGTTGTGAACTGGAACTCTAGACTTTGGGGTGGAAGGACGTTTTGGTGAAAAACGAGAGGACACCTTAGAGGTACTAGGGAAAGAAGAGTTGGAAAGGTTATTGGTGGGAAGTGGCCCACGTGCAGGGAAAGGAAGGGATGGAAATTCTTTGTGGTAAGATGTACTTGCTGGAGGAGTGTTATTTTGCATCACAGTATTAGCATTTGTGCTTGTAGATTCCATTTCGAGTGCTTGCTCAATGGTGACATTTAAATGGGCCATATTATATTTAATCCTACGCTGTCGTTCGTATTCTGGACAGGATCGGTCATCTGCAGGATGAGGGCCAGAGCAGTAAATACATTTAGGCGGATCTGGAGTAAGGCAATCTGCAGTGATGTGACTGTCGCCGCAGTATGCACAGCGTGCTTTGCTACGACACTGTTTATTTACGTGGCCGTATTTAAGACATTGGTAGCAAAGGGTTACGTTCTGGACGTACGGTTCTACACCACACCGAGTGTTAAATATATACACGTAAGGAGGTAAAGTGCGACCTTCAAATACAACACGCAACAGTTGCCGAGGAACTAGTACAGTCTGTCCGTCTCGCACAAGTTTACGGTGAAAGCGATGTACTTTTAATATTTTCTTATCTGACTGAATTTCTGAAAGTAATTCTTCCTCCGAGAAGGACGTATCTACTGCACGAATAAGACCTGTCTTCACCGTTAGATGCCTTGGTATGTAAAGACTGAGTGAGGGGGATTGTAACTGAGCAAGCCTGTTTGCACAGGTAGCGGAAGAAAGTTCTATTTGAACCCTATTACGTCCCTTTTTAGTAATGTTCATTATAGAAGTACGCATGTCTGGAATGAAGGCCCTAATACACTTTCCCACGGACATTGGATGTAACCGGCCGATATGTTTAGTTGCCGCACCTGCCTCATCGGTTTTATGTTCAGCATACACTATGAACGGACCTTCATCATCTAACTTATAGAGGTATGACTCATGCTGAGCGCTGCTTCGTACCTGTTGACTTGGAGCAAGCTGGCTAGCTGTATGCTGGGACGTATTCAACTGCACAGGCTGCACAGATGGGGCTGGCGGAATTGGGCAGCTAGTTCGATGTTCATGAGAATTTTCACTGGCACTTATTGACACTGATAGCTTCTTCACACTTAGGCCCTCTTCATTCCAGTAATCAGGACGCTCGTCCGGGAGACCACGTTTACGTAGTGTAGATATTTGAGAAGGTATTTGGTCTACATCACTTAACGGTCCGTCTGAATAGCACAAGTTTAATGCGGTACCTATAGCTGAGCTAAGTGAATTATGGTTAGATAGAGTACCTAGGCCACCGTCTGATGATTCCTCCATCCTCACTAAGTCCCAGGGACCCTCATCCCCACTCACAGGTAACACTAATCCCTTATGTGCACGTGTCTATATAATACTATTATTCAATACAGTCACACTGATAGAACAGTTCTGTAAACACAGTTCAACGGGCACGAGGTGATAGCGAGCTCTAAAAAGCAAAGCGACACAGCGAGCACAGCACAACCGTGTCTAGATGTTAAGGATGTTGAAAAGTTATTTTCACAAGATTAGTTTGCGTAATTACTTAGTTTTGGTATTTATTTGAGGAGCTTGTTTTTCGTCCGACTATATTCAATATGGCAGCCAACAATGTACGAAGGACAGTTTCACGATGACACGATGACAATATGCTATAATATGCTCATTTGAGATGAGCAGAAGGAAACGTTGACATTGTCCAATTCATATCAGCATTTAACGTTAGATATTCCGTACCAAAACATAAGTTATTTTAATATACCCCGATGTTTAGAGGAGAGTCTGTTTTCCAATATCATTTTGTTAATACAATAATCACCACCACCTGTCAATCGCTCCAGTCCTCTTCCTTTATCCGAGCTTGGGACCAGCTACAGCACTACTAAGCTATTCAATCCATCCGGCAGGCTTATGAAGAGGAAGTTGATTCTCACTGATAAAAGGCTGGAAGCATGCGGCTCAATGAAATAAAAGGAAACTCTTAGCTCACACTGGAATTTCTGATACTGATGTCTCAGAACTGCCCTAAGTTTTGTAAAATGATAAACTCGTTGTCTCCTCTAACAAAGGTTCTTAAATCTCGCAAACCACTTTCACAGTAAAGAAAGGAAAATATAATAGCAGGTCTCATGAGGTATTGTGAACGAAAGCGAGCATCCAAAAAGAACTAACCACAAGCGCTCACTAGTGAACTTAAATAATAATAATAATAATAATAATAATAATAATAATAATAATAATAATAATAATAATAATAATAATAATAATAATAATAATAATAATAATAATAATAATAATAATAATAATAATAATGCATATTCTCTCCCCAATTATTGGTCACCCGTGCTTGTGTTCAATTATTAGGCTACCCCTCACGACTCTTTCATGTTTTTCTGTTTCATGTGAAGGTCGTAAATGTGAAGATTGTCGGAAAAAGGAGAAGGATGGAGGGAAAATCGACTGCGAGAAGCTTTGTGGTGAGTACCTCAACGGATCAGGGCATTACACACGTGATTGAGTAGTTTTACAAAATCCGTGGTAGGAATAGTTTTTCTGAAATTCTGATTAGAAATAATATATCATGATATTCAAGGACAACCCCTCCCCCAGTTTTACGGACTTTTGTATGCGATATTAATTTTTTCAGTAGTAATCATCATCATCATCATCATCATCATCATCATCATCATCATCATCATCATCATCGGTTAATATTTGGGGGCATGATTAACATGAACACAGGCAGTTGTAATCGAGTTAGCGAAGCGAGAGGTTGTATTGTTCAGTGAGTGCTGAGTGAGAAGTATGAATATTGCTGTAGAGCAATATCGCGCGGCCATAGTGTGTGTGATCGGCAAGTGGTAAGGTGCGGGCTCGAGGGCAGCAGGAGTGGCAATTCCTCTGATAATAGGAGGCGTAGAAGTGAACCCTGGGCCTACGGGATCAGTGAGTTGGGAGGACATAGAAAAGATTAGAGAAATAGTCAGAGAGACTTGCCACATTGATCAAACGAGGGAGCTAATTCGCGAGTTCAGAAATTATATGACAGAAATTAAAAACTGTAGAAAAGAAGAGATAAGAATTATGACAGAAAAGGTGGTGGAAAACTCTAGGGAAATATAATTATTGAAGGCGAAAATGAAGGGGATTGAAGGGGAAATGGAAAAATTAAAGTATCAACAGAAAATGTTATTCAGGACGCTAAGAGGAAAAATATTTTCATGTGCGGCATATCGGAGAATGAAAAGGAGGATTTGAATGCTCTAACGAGTAAAGTATTGCATATTATAAATAATCGTGAAAAGATAAATTAAAAGAAGAAGATATTGATGAAATCTATAGACTGGGGAGAGTCAAAGGCAAAAGACCTATTAAAGTTAAGTTGATTTCGGCTCTGAAGGCGAGCAAAACCATCCTCAATGCGAAGAACTTAAAAGGAGAAAGGATTTGGGTGAGAAGAGATATGGATGAAGAGACTGTCATTGAACAGAGATTCTTGCGATTTCATCTAGTAAAATCTAGGAACTATGGACTAAAAGCATACATAAGAGGCAAACGTTCTGTAGTAGGTGACAGTAACTGGCCGCGTATTTAGTCAATTGCACAGCTACGGGAAATGGATAGGCAGTTGAGTTCATCGCACCAAGTACAACTGTCTGTAGAGCAAGGAATGTGCCAGTCAGCTGCCTGTACCGTGGCTGATAACGTACAATCTGATGACAACACCGACCTTCATACTCTACACAAGAACAGCTGAGTGACGAATACATAGTAGAGGAGGATAGACAACCATCTGACTGTCGAGTCGACACGAATCCAGGGAGCAGCGGCCCATCGGATGGCAGAAGCAAGACGTTGGCAGGGAAAGGTAAATCCTTGAGTGTAATGGACTTCTGGGTCAAAAAGGGCCGAAAGACAATTTAGATAAAGAAATTATTAGTTCACCAGAGGGCAGTATTCCAGAACTGGAGAAAAAGAGAATACTTGGAGTAAGACAAGGAATTCGTCTGAGGGTAAAAGTAAGAAATAGCTAGAATGGAATATTGGTACGGTAAATGTAGAAGGTTTTTTAACAAGTTAGGAAATGAACAGGTGAAATTATTAATGGCAGAAATGCATATCATTACCTTTGTTGAGAGTTGGATAGCACCGGGATATGAAGTACATAATAAAGGTTTTAAAACGTATAGCAAGTCACGGGACAGGAATGCTCGTAAAGGTAGATATCTTTATTTATTTATTTATTTATTTATTTATTTATTTATTTATTTATTTATTTATTTAATTATTAGAGACAGCCTATGGAGGGCCATTTTACACTAATAATAATAATAAGTTTAAATACGTATAAAAGATAACAAAGGTATAAACAACAATATTAAGTAACAACAATAAATTAACAACTTTAACAGCAACAATGTAACAACAATGACAACGGTAACTGGCAAGGGTCGGTTTTTGAAATTAGGAAGAAGAAAGGTCGAGGTTGGAGGGACGGAAGAAAGTGAAAACCTGGGGAGGACTTAGAGGAATCTTCTAATTTTTTGTTTGAAGGATGCGGAAGGTGTGAATACGTCAATATCGGGTAGTGAGTTACCAAGAGTAGGGAGACGGTGGAAGGTACAGTGTTGTTGTAAAGTTAGGCGCGGATGGGACACAAAATGGGTGCGCCGGTTGCGTGTACGGCGGGGATGAACGTGTATAGGGAAGTACGCTGAAGAGTATTACATTTGGTGTAGCGATTGATTATTTTGTGAAGGTAACATAGAACAGAGAACTGTAAACGGCTTCTCAGGTCAAGTATACCCAGATAGTTCATAATGTCAGATTTAGTTTTATTCTTAAAGACAGGATTGCGAGTCTTAACAATGAAAGTGAAAAAGTTAAAAATACTATTTAGTTGAGATATGTTTGTGATAGCAGATGAGGACCAAATAGGGGAACAAAAGTCAATAATGGGGAGAACATACGAGACAAAGTATAATTTTAAGGCGTTAATATCATTAATTTCAGTAAACCTGTAAAGAATGCCTAGAGTACATATAACACGGGAATTTATAGAGTGAATGTGAGCAGAGAAGGTTAGTTTACAGTCTATTATAACACCTAGGTCTCTTACCTGAGAAGCCGATTGCAATGTATTCCCCTGGATGGTATATGCAGTGTTCATTCTTTGCTTTATTAATGAAAAGGAGATTGTATTGCACTTCTTAACATTGGGAGAAAGATTCCATTTCTTAAACCAGTCAGCACACGAATTCAGAACAGTCTGTAATTCATCACAGTCATCAGGCGTAGACACTTCTCTTAGGATTTTCAGATCGTCAGCGTACAAGAGAAGGGAACACTGACTATTTTGGGTGCAATGAATTATGTCATCGATATAGAGAACAAAGAGTAGGGGTGCCAGAATACTGTCCTGAGATACACCTGATAACACAAGTAACCATGATGAGGCAGATTCAGGGAGTACCACTCTGTGTTTTCTGCCGGAGAGGAAACTTGTTATCAATGACAAGATGGGGCCATGGATATTAAATCTGGTGGCGAGCTTATGAAGAAGAAGTGCATGATCTACTGAGTCGAATGCCTTGGCCATATCTATATAGATTACATCTAATTGAGATTTATCTTCCATTGCTGTATTGATGTGGTGATTGAGAACAGTGAGGTTAGTGAGGCATGACTTTCCGGGAGTGAATCCGCGTGGTTCTTCAGAGAGGTACGGCTGTGTGAAGAAGAGGAGTCGGCGGTGGATTATTCTTTCAAGGACAGAGGATAGTATTGGTACGATAGATATTGGGCGGTATGATAAGATATCATGTTTGTTGCCAGCTTTGAAAATAGGTGTGATATCAGCTTGTTTCCAGCTGTCGGGGAATGTACCAGTAGCCATACACAGGTTTAAAATTGTAGACAACGGTGCACAGAGAGATGCAGATGTATTTTCTAGGAATATAGGGCTAATATAATTGGGTCCGGTGGAGCGGTTTGTTGGGAGACTACTGAGAATATTTTGAACTTCGTTAGGGGTCGAAGTAAAGGAGAAAATTGAATTAATAGAATCAGACATAGAAGAAATACTTTGGGTGGAAACAAGGTTAAAACAGAACAGGGATGTTAATCTATGTCTCGGTTTCGTATACAATCCTCCCGAGGGCTCAACATAGGCAAACAAGGGATTTTTCACAGAGTTAGCATTAGAAATAAATAGATTAAAGAATACCGTACACATGAGGACATAGGTATTGTAATAATGGGGGACTTCAGTGCGAGGATTGCAGATTTAAAACCAGTTTATTGTAAAGAGGCTGAGGAAATAATAATTGGAAAACAAACTAGTCAAGATAAAGGTTATAATAACTATGGCCAAAAACTATTAGAATTATGTGGAATAGAGGAACTCTATTTTAAATGCGTGGTGGCCAGGAGATGAAAGGGGTAATTTAACGTTTATGACAGAAAAGGGCGGTAGTGCAATTGATCTAGTATTATGTTCTAAGGAGGCTTTATCACTCATTAAGAGGATAAATGTTAAAGGTTGGGGAGAATCGCATCACTTACCCATAATAATAAATATGATAAGTATGGAAGAGAATAGTGGGGTGAATTATCAATGTAATATTAAAGAGAGATCAGTGTCAAATTTTATATGGAGAGAAGACCTTAGCACAGAATTCAAAGAATATTTCGAAGGGAGGTCTTTTGAAATTGTTAAGACAGGGATTAAGATCGCGGTTGAAGAAAATGAAATAGACGAGACGATAAAGCTAATAGAAAACGCAATACTGATGGCAGGACATAAGATGCGGGCTCGGGAGGTAAGAATACAAAGAAATAGTGGGTGGTACAATGAAAAATGCAGACGAAGAAGGCAGAAGTAATGAAAGCACTAGACACATTCAGAAAAATAAGTGGGTATGAATCAAGAACTGCATTCTGTAGCAAAATAAAAGAGTACAAAGAATTATTGGTAATAACTACAGATTTGTGGCAGAAGAAACAGACTGACAGCTTAAATAGAGATGCTATGAATAATGATATTAATAAAGTATGACACAGAATAAATCAAATTTGTAGAGACAGAAAAATATAACTCAAGTCATAGAGAATGGATAGAATTCTTTAGTAAACTGTTAAGTAGTGAAGATCGTTGGAAACAGGATGTACAGAAGATGGGAGTCTTGAGAGGATTGGAGTGCACCCTGCCTGATTTAGATAAGGGAATTTCAGCCGACGAAGTAAAGGAAATATTAGAGAAAGGGAGGAAGGGGTAATCAGGAGCAATTTCAAGTATAAACAAAGAATTCTGAAAGGAAGCAGGCAAAAACAGTTTTATCCTAGCAAGTATAGTCAAAATATTTAACAAGATTTTTGAGGGAGCAAGATTCCCTAAATCATGGCAAGACGGAATCATTTGTCCTGTATATAAGAAACGTGGAGATAGATACCCAAGTAATTATAGAGGGATGACGTTGCTAGATTCTTTAAGTAAGATATACACAGGGATATTGGCAAAAAGATTAATGCATTGGGTGGAAGAGTGCTCGATCCTGTCGAGATTACAAGCAGGATTCAGAAAGGGAATGAGGACAAGTGACAATATAATGGTAGTGAAAACAATAATAGATGAATATATTAAGAAGAAAAGAGGCAAGTTGTACATTACTGAAATCGAATTAGAAAAAGCGTTCGATTCGGTGAGAGTAGAAGAGCTCTCGTCGACAAGTTGGGGCAGATCGGTGTATCAGCTAAAATTATAAGAGCAATTGATAACATATATTCGGAATTTCTAAAAATGGTGTAGTAGTGGGAGAGATAACTTCTTAATTGGTTCAACAAGGGTGTAAACTGTCCCCCATATTATTTTTATTGTTTATTAATTATATTTTTCACTCGAAAGAATTCTAAAAATGAGCTTATCCATGTCTTGAGTATCAAGATATTCCAGGCCTAATGTTTGCGGACGATATCATACTACTCGCATTAACACCCAACAAGATGCAAAATAGTATTAATGAGGTAGGAAACTACTGTAAAGAGTGGAATTTAAATGTTATCCCACAGAAAACCAGAGTAATGGTTTGTAAAAGGGGTGTAAAGCTTTCAAAGAGTGAACAGTGGTGGATGGGTAAGACAAAGTTAGGAGAGGTTAAAAATATCGAATATTTAGGGACGATTATAAGTAGCAATGGTAGATGGTCAGATCAAATAAAAAGAGTATAAATGAAGGGAATAAGTTCCTTGGCTAGTATCGAAATATTGGATAAAAAGATACCTAACATAGAATAAAAAGTTCAGAAAAACGTATTTAATTGAGTAGTTAAAGCTAAGGTATTGTATGGATTAGAAATTTAGGGAATAGATCAGGGAATTGTAGCATCAGAGGTAATCGTTAGTAAATTTGACAAAATAATTATGGGATTGCCAAACTGTACTGCAAACAGTGGAGTAAGAATGATGTGTTAAAGGGTGAGTATACGGGCTGATATTGCGAAACGAATAGTTAAGTATTGGTTGAGATTAAAAACAGGCGAGGTGGCGAAATTTTAGGCATAGCTTGTCAGCACCAAATGAAACATCTAAACGAAGGCTACTGGGTGGATGGGGTGAAGAGTACATAGGATTGGGATCATATTGGGTAAGTAATATTTCAAGGGATGACAGGAGATTGTATAAGAAAGTAGTTCAAAGAGTGAAAGATACAGAAAGACAAATAATAAGGTCAGAATGCAACAGAAAAACCAATAGAATATTGAAAAATAAGCGAAAATGTGACTCTAAGGGCACAAATGTTAACAAAAGGGGAAATGAGAGGAATAACCTGCTGGTTGATGATAGTAAAGATTTAAGAGAAAAATGACGAAAATAAATGTATTTTATGTAATGCAAATATGGAAGTGGTACATTTGATTTAGGACTGTAAAGAAACAAGAGAGAAAAATATAGATAGGAAAGATTTTGATAAAATCCTAATTGAACATGAACTTCACACACTCACAAGGCTATTAAACATAGAATGAAAAAAACTTGGAAAAATAACAAAATTATTTAATATTATTAGAGGTATTTAGGAAAAAAAAATGCAAAGAAAGCACGAATAACTACATGTAGTTACGGTAGAGGTATGCTAGTCGGAACAACTGGCTTGGTAAAAGGATGGGATAGGACGGGCCTCTCCACAAAGATATACAGAGAAGCTGAAAAAGCATGACAGAGACATATGTAGAGAGAGGAGTGAGGGAGGCGGGGACATGTGTTCGGTCGCAAAGGTAATGGTGAGAAATTTGCTCTGTCACCTGGTAGGGGATGTTGGGGTCTTCACGTTTGGGCCCCACGAGTAGGGCCGGGCGTGTCATCCTTGGGAGGGCGGCTCCTTTCCTTACCAGCGGGATGACACGGCCGGACAGTAGTTGTAGGAGTGGCGCCTTACACTGGACTGGTTTCTCGCCCGTGTAGGGGTCAACAAATTATTTTAGAATTATAGGGTTAATTTAGATGTGGGGAGTGCCCTAACGTGTGGACTGGTCATCCGCCCATGTCAGTGGCAGCTTAGTAGACTTAGTTTAGGGGCGGTGCTTTGCACGGAGAGTGGTGTCCGCCCGTGTGGGGGGCCACCTAGTAGTGGTAAGATATAGGGTTGTAGGGTTTGCCCTTACACGTGCATCGGTCATCCGCCCGTATAAGGACCGCTTAATATAGTTTTTAGTTATGTTTATAAGTGTTCAGTTTCATTTGTTTTAATGGTTCTTTCTGTGTTATGTAACTGGCATTGTGAACAAGTATCTGGGCGTAAAGCCTGTATGTTCAATGTTTAATATATGTTCAAAATGAACACAGACATGTAAAATGAGGAACTATTAATGCAAACATTCCTATATTATAACAACATCCACAAAAAAGATAAAAGGAGAACACTAATAGAGCTTATTTCTCAAATACATTCTTGAACGAGTCTTATGTACGGTGTTTTCAATAATACTCAAAGGTAAACAGAAAAATAGAACTTGATTCATACATACAGTAAATATTTTGAAGGAATGTTTAATTACCAAATTATCAAGAATAATCTTCTTCTTCTTCTTTATCTGTTTACCCTCCAGGGTCGGTTTTTTCCTCCGACTCAGCGAGGGATCCCACCTCTACCGCCTCAAGGGCAGTGTCCTGGAGCTTCAGACTCTGGGTTGGAGATACAACTGGGAGGATGACCAGTACGTCGATCAGGCGGCCTCACCTGCTATACTGAACCGAGGCCTTGTGGAGGGATGGGAAGATTGGAAGGGCAGGCCAGGAAGAGGGAAGGAAGCGGCCGTGGCCTTAAGTTAGGTACCATCCCGGCATTTGCCTGGACGAGAAGTGGGAAACCACGGAAAGCCTCTTCGAGGATGTCTGAGGTGGGAATCGAACTCACCTCTATGCATTTGACCTCCCGAGACTGAGTGGACCCCGTTCCAGCCCTCGTACCAATTCTCAAATTTCGTGGCAGAGACGGGAATCGAACCTGGGCCTCCGGGAGTGACAGCCAATCACACTAACCACTACACCACAGAGGCGGACACATACAGTAAATATTTTTAAGGAATGTTTTATGTATGAAGTTATCAAGAATAATCATAAGAGAGAAATTAGAACTTGCTCCGCAAATACATTATCCTATTACCGTCCTGTATATTAGGTGAAAAGGTACCGCCTGAGCAGTCTAGTTCTCTGAAGGAATGCCCACTTTCTGCCCGTAGCCGTGTTGAAGCACCGGATCCCGTGGGATCTCCGAATTAAAGCAACATTGGGCGTGGTCAAGATTTGGATGGATGGCCACTCGCTGTTGGTGGGGGGTAAAAGAATGGAGGAGCGGAAAGGAACTGGCTAGCCTACCGTACGTAAACTCCGGTTCAGGCACACCTCTGCGGAGATTCGGACCTGCCTTTTCGGACCGAATACACCCTTACCTTACCACCTTCTCCCGATTTAACGTGTTACTAGCCTCCAAAGGCTACGAAACACCTCAGAAAAATTTTTTCGGGGTTGGGAAAGAAAACATCTTGTCACCCCAACTCTGCGCCGCTATCATCATATGGGCCTTATCGCTCTAAGCATTCTTCATTCTTGAGCTGCTCGTACTTCATCATGTTCGTCAAGTCTTCGAAGTATGATTGTCTGGGTCTTTCTCCTGCAAATATGTCCGCGTTTCACTGGCCGCTTTTAAAACTTGGAGGTGTGAGCCCACCTGGTTTTGGGGATCCTCCTTTATATCTATATCTCCACCGCCTCTAGCCGGGTTCCCTCCTTTTCTCCAACTGTCGAGATCTCACACCCAAACAATATCACACCCCAAATGAAGGACAAGCAAAACTTCCTCGTCTTATTGATCATATGCCTGCTAGTTGAAATCTTTTTTTGGATTTGAAAGCTTGTTTAGCCAACGCCATCCTTTTACTTGGTATTTTACAAGAATATCTGTTATCTGCAGTGCCTGCTTGCAAGGTAACATAATTGTTAGATATCTCTAGCTTTGTATTTGCTGCAAACCTCGGAGTAGTCTTCTTCGCTACCAGATTCTTTGTTTTTCTGAACACTGATCTTCATCTTGTTCTGCCCGATTGTAGCTGCCAGGACTTTGAACATGTTTGGTACGACTTTTACTGAATGTGTAGCCATTTCAACGTCCTTAGCAGTGGTTAACTTCAGGAGTTCCTCAATTTGTTCGTACAACACTTCCAAATTTCTTTCTCATTTTATGTAGTTTGAAAGTGCATTTGGAAAATGGCCAACTTTTTTTTGTTTGCTACAGATCTTCACCATCAGCAAAGCGTCATCAATATGCTACGTGTTTAATACGTAATTGGCCAGTTAATTACTGCAGTTCCATTTCTTCAACATTTTTCTCGTCCACTGAAGTTCACTCCGAATTCATCTCAGTAGAAATCTCTGTTAACCTCCCAACTTACTTCACCCTCTTTCAACTCCTCTAATTTGCCTGTCCTCAACAAGGTCTTCACATTCTTCTTCTTCTTCTTAATCTTCTTCTTATTCTTCATAGTACCGTATCAGGTCCCCCTGACGTTGGCGATCACTGTGTCACATTCCAAGTTCCAATTTAATACACTTGAAATAAGTTAGGCAATATATCCAGCTTGAAATATTGATTCATGAATTATAAACAGTATGATATCCCACATCTCCCATAAATCAATGTCTGTGAAGCATATTTTGTCGAGCGCACTTTGCACTACGGTAACTATTTTCTGTTGAAAAGCAGACTGTAGCAGTTGTATCACCTGAACGCCTTCAGCCTCACTACGATTACGTGTTGAATTGATCACGGTCAAAATTCTGTGACACACAGTTCTGACATGCAACGTGGCGCCTGTAAGAGCCATACCAGGAAGATCCTATAACGATAGCCACTGCAGAAGAGTGATCACGTATTGGGTTCCTGTAGTTCTGGTGAAACTCTTATAAGCAGCCACCGTCACACCATTAGGTCATGTATTGGGCAGACAAAGGCTTTCAAGTACACGAGGAGGTTCATAATTTTGTAACAAACGGGAACACCAGCACAACTGATATTAAGGGAAACGGAGGTTCAATTTTGGACCCCACGATAGGATGCGGGTCACATCTGACTCAACCAGCCGAAGTTGTCGAAGAAAAAGACATATATTTACCCAAAGTGCCCTGACGATATGAGGTGGTGTCTTATGACTAGTGGCAGGGGGACGATCCGCAAATCCTAAGAGTCTTCATGTTCAGCTTTGATGAAATCGTGTACTGGGGGTTAAAAGCTCTCAGGAATCTATTCTCGCTTTGAGACATCGTCTATACTCATCAGAATAAGATCAACTGGACACAAGTCCGAATCACACCTATAAGTTTTGCAAGAATTGTTTCCCAAGTTGTTCATATTATATTTAAAGTGTTTTGCAGATTTTAACCTCAAGAATTGCTTAAATTTGGATCTAATTGCATAATAGTTTTTAATTTTCGACATTTTACAAACAATTTTTATTCAGTGTATTGTGTATTCTTTGTCTTAGCCTCTTGGAAGAGGATCTCTGCCCCGTCGGTAATCTAGTGATGAGGCGAGCTTGAGGTTTATAAAACCGACAGTTTGGACATAAAATCCGGCATTGTTTGAGGGGTTTCTGTATCTCGAGATTGTCCGTAAAAACTGTTCATGGCACATTGAAAGGAGAATCTTGCACAAAATAAATTTTGGCAGTCAGTTTAGACGTGTCAAAGCCTGTTTTGTAAGCCGAAGACTAAAACACTCTCGGCTGAACTTATCTAACAACATACTTCATAAAATTAGGCCTTTATTGCTTCCGCGAATTTGGTGACGATGTAAAGAATACCTGCTCACCGCACCATTTGGGTGAAACTGAACTTGAAAATAGACGAACTACACCAGCAAGGAAAGATGTCTGTTTATCACAGACTCGGAAGCTGCCATAACCGTTTAACTCAGACGTACGGTATCATCCCAAATGATGTGGGAAATATTCGGGTGGACATTGCCACAAAATAACGGATCATATGTGGTGTCTGTTTACAGGAGGGCATATTACAGCCTGCACTTCCTGCTTACCGTGTCAATTCTTTCAATTTACTACCTAAAATTTACTAGTACAGTGATGTCTGTTCCGCCTTTATGTCATAAATAACGTAAGATTATTTCATTGACAATACCGTAGATGAATCCCGAAAACACTCCAGCAGCCGGAAAGCCATGCCATATGACACATATTTTGAGCACTTACTGAGCATGGCTACTGATGTGGGTGTACCACGTACGACTTTTACCAATAAATCCAGTACAAAACTGATATGTCTGCACTCGCAAATGATCAAGCATATGATGCATGTCCATAGTGACTTATTGCCTTGTTTTCAAGTGTGCTATCAATGCAATCAGTGCAGTACTTGGCATTTCTTGGTTCATTGTACAGTATATAGGAATGTCGGCTCTTGTAAACGAATGACAGGCTAAGTTTAATATATTTACAATCATAAAGAATGGGTACCGTCCACCTAATCAATACTTTATCATATCTTATTACTAAGCAGTACCGGTTTCGACCTTCACAGAGGTCATCCTCAGCTGGTCATGAGATCTAAAGTTAATGTATAATTTTAAAACATTACTAAATCTAATGAAGAATGTCACATGATGTAAGTGATAATATTAAAATATACAATGATATGATGTGTCTTCTGGTTTAAAAACAAGCGTTAGTATTCTATGAGATGTATGTATTACATAAAATTCTAGTGTACTGTTCGTGAGTAATAGATAATTTGGTGAAATAGAACTTCTACACGTAAAATGTTTATGGTATTCTTGAGGTGCGCTTTGAAATTCAGTTCATATTGGTGAATCGGTATATACATTCATTGGTATGTTTATACTAAGCATTGTGGAACATTCTATGATATGGATGTAATAAAAATTAGTATCATATAGTACATGCCTTTGCTGGCAGGACCTAGTGCTTATAGTGCACTATGTCTTCTGGTATAGGCTAGAGAAATTTTGTTACTTTCATTGATTGTCTTATCCTTGGCTTTGACAATATGAAAGTGACTGAGGTATGAGCGATGCTAGTAATGCCATTCCTTATGCAACAAGTCCCTGCAATGAATGGTGTGAAAACGTTGCTCATAGGGTCGGTTAATGCATGTATTTCAGTGGGCGTGGCAGACTGATATGTATTAGCAACTTCTGGCTCGGTGAGGAAAGCAACGGGAAACTACCTCACTCCTCATTTCCCTAGTACGCCTCTTCAGTGATGCCTAGGCCATCCATGACAGCTGATGGCAGAGCTGTTGAGGATCCAACCAGCCTTACGGCTGAAGACTGAACATACATACATACATACATCATATAGTACACTAAAATACGATAAAATGTTCACAGTATTCTTGCGGTACGCTTTGGAATTATATTAATTTGTACGTTCACAGGCATGTTTGTACCAAGCATAATAGAATGTTCAACGATGTATATTGTCTTTCTTTTAAGTTCATATGATTAAGAATGTTGGATGATGAACATCAAAATATTATGGTGTGTCATTAGTTTTCTTGGTACTAATCTCGTTAAAAGATATTGAGTAGGTGCAACTCTTTGTAGTTGTTGGACATGCAGTGATCTGCGAGAACAGAGACGAAATGAAGTATAAGAATTTTGTCAATGGAATGTCTAATGAACCTGTGGAATGAGTGTTTACTTACATAATACTGTTGACTGGTCGAATGTGTAGAGTTAGGGAGCACCTCGTTTACTGCTCCGTGTACGTCTAGGGCTAGTACTTGCGGTAACGGAGAGGGGAAGTGGAGGGGCATGAGGGGTATTGATTGGCGAAGGTGAGGTAGAGGTGGCAGAGAGGAGAAGTGGAGGTACAGTAGGGGTCGTGATTGGGGGAGGTGAGGTATCGCTGGGCGTGTCTTCGGGAGGTTCCTTGATATATGTTGGTTTCTGTTTTTTAACTATTTTTATGTAGGTATTTTTAAAATCGGGATGAATGTATTAAAGAGGATATTAACTTTATCCTCCTCTGCGAACCATGTGACCTTGCCGCGGTGGGGAGGCTTGCGTGTCCCAATGATGCAGATAGCCGAGCCGCAGGTGCAACCATATCGGATGGGTATCTGTTGAGAGACCAGACTAACGAATGGTTCATCGAAAGGGGGGTAGCAGCCTTTCGGTAGTTGCAAGGGCGGTAGTCTGGATGATTGACTGGTACGGCCTTGTAATAATACTCAACATGGCTTAGCTGTGTTGATACTGCTACACGGCTGAAAGCAACGGGAAACTACAGCCGTAACTAACTCCCGAGGACATGCAGCTCTCTCTGTATGAATGATGTACTGATGATGGCTTCCTCCCGGGTAAAATATTCCGGAGGTAAACTAGTCCCCCATTCGGATCTCCGGGTGGGGACTACACGAGAGGGGGCGATCATCAGGAAGGTGGATACTGACATTCTGCGAGTCGGAGCGTGGAATGTTAGAAGTTTGAATCGTTGTGGTAGGTTAGAGAACCTGAAAAGGGAGATGGATAGGCTAAAGTTAGATGTAGTTGGTATAAGTGAAGTACGTTGGCAGGAAGAACAAGATTTTTGGTCAGGCGACCACCGAATTATCAACACAAAATCAAACAGGGGAAATGCAGGAGTTGGTTTATTAATGAATACGAAAATAGGGCAGTGGGTAAGCTACTACGACCAGCATAGTGAAAGGATTATTGTCGTCAAGATAGACACCAAACCAATGCCCACCACAATAGTGAAAACAAAACCTAGTGCCGAATGCGGATCGGATCATCGTTTACTCTGGGCCTACCTTAGAATCAAACTGAGCAAACCAGTTGTCAAAATAAACTTGAAAAAGTTAGCGGCCCCTGAGCCAATTGCTTTCCAAGAAACACTACGAAGCACTGGGCCACCTGACCTAGAGGGAAATTGTGACATGGCTTGGAAGAGAATTGAAGAATGGATCACAGACGCAGCGAGCAAGGTCCCAAAGATGAACACTATAGTGAAGCGACAACACTGGATGACTGACGAAACTTTGGCACTAGTTGAAATGAGACTTAACATCCGGCTCACAGTTACAGATCCAGAACAACAAGGGCGACTAATGAAAAAGCTGAACAGTGATATCAAACATGCTTGTAGAAGAGACAAGAATGAACACATTAAGAAACTGTGTGCAGAACTAGAGGCGCATGCGACCAAACATCACAGCACAGAACTGTACGACAAGGTAAAATACTTAGCACGAGAGTTTATGCCTAAGACTCAGATTATTAAAGATGACCAAGGGAATATCATCACAAATGCAGCGGGCATCGCCAAAGTATGGAGAGAATACTGCATCAAGCTGTTCACTGATGACCCACAACCAATGCCAGGTCACCAGAACCCAACAGACTTTGAACCAATGATCCTTAGAGAAGAAGTGGAACATGCAATAAAAAAGCTCCGGAACCGGAAAGCACCAGGCCAAGATGGAATTACTGCTGAAATCCTAAAGAACATGGGTGACCTAGGTGTCGACATCCTACACAAGTTATGTCAGAAGATATGGACATCTGGAAATTGGCCGGACCAGTGGTGCCACTCCGTCTTCGTACCACTGTTCAAGAAAGGTTCTCCACTTGACTGTGCAAATTATCGAACGATAGCCCTCATCTCCCATGCAAGTAAAATCATGCTCACGGTGCTGAACGAGAGGCTGAAGACCTTCTTACTTCCACAAATCTCAGAGGAACAAACCGGGTTTGTTCCAGGCAAAGGAACTCGTGAGCAGATCCTAAACATCCGGCAACTCATAGAGAAGACAAGGGAATATAATATCAAGATGTTCCTGTGCTTCGTGGACTACAAGAAAGCCTTCGACAAGGTAAAATGGTCAAAGCTCTGGGCTATACTCACTGAGATGGGGACGCCAAGACATTTAGTGTACCTGATCCAACAATTGTACTCTTCGAACACTGCGACAGTAAGAGTTAATGGCGACCTCTCAGACGTCTTTTCTACTTGTGCTGGTGTGCGACAAGGTTGCATTCTTTCTCCCCTCTTATTTAATGTATACAGCGAGTATATTATGAGAGAGATTCTCGAGGACTGGAGTGACGGCATCACAATTGGTGGCAGGAAAATTAACAACCTCAGATATGCAGATGACACCGTGATTATTGCAACAGATGATCATGAATTAGAAACCATCATGCGGAGGCTAGACGAGCGAAGCAGAGAATATGGTCTTGAAATCAACAATAAAAAGACCAAAGTGATGATTGTAGACCGTTTTAATAACGACAGACCTGCCATAACAAGAATTGTGGATTATGAGGTTGTCAGTCGCTTCGAGTATCTAGGATCTATTGTCACAAATACTGGAGACTGTGAACCTGAGATCCGCAAGCGCATTGCAATTGCGAGAAATTCAACAGCAAAACTTACTCGCATATGGAAGGACACCTCCATCACTTCCAAGACAAAGCTCACCCTCATGCGAACTCTGATCTTCCCTATCGCAACCTATGCAGCAGAAACTTGGACGATGAAGACGGCGGATCGCCGCAGGATTGATGCTCTAGAAATGTGGTGCTACAGGAGATTACTGCGAATACCATGGACAGCACACCGTACTAATGAATCGATCCTGCAACAGCTCGGCATCAGAACAAGACTGTCGACCCTTATCAACCAAAAACAACTCGGATATTTTGGTCATATTGCCAGAAGACAGGAGGCAATGGAAATACTTATCATAGAGGGAAAAGTCGAAGGCCGAAGACCTAGAGGACGTGCGCCGTTACGATGGATGGACCAGATCAAGAACTTAACCAGGATGAGCTTACAGCAAGCAAGTCACCATGCCCAAAGCAGAGACTCCTGGAGGAAGATCACCAAAAGGATTGTCGCGTGATGCCACTACACCCTTACGAAGGGTTGGACTAAGAGAGAGAGAGATATGCCTACTAGTTCAGCGGATGATGAAGAAATCGAAAGAATATATGAGGAGATAGAAGATTCAATACAATATGTAAAAGGTGACGAGAATCTAATTGTGATGGGAGACTGGAATGCAGTGGTAGGTCAAGGAAGAGAAGGTAATACAGTAGGAGAATTTGAATAGGGGACAAAGGAACGAAAGAGGAAGTCGGCTGGTTGAATTCTGCACTGATCATAATTTAGTCCTTGCCAATACTTGGTTCAAACACCATAAACGGCGGCTGTATACGTGGATGAGACCTGGAGACACTGGAAGGTATCAAATAGACTTCATTATGATTAGGCAGAGATTCAGAAACCAGATGTTGGATTGCAAAACTTTCCCAGGAGCAGACGTGGACTCTGACCATAACTTGTTGGTCATGAAATTCCATCTGAAGTTGAAGAAATTGAAGAAAGGAAAGAATGAAAAAAGATGGGATCTAGACAAGTTGAAAGAAAAGAGTGTAAGGGATTGTTTCAAGGAACATGTTGCACAAGGACTAAATGGAAAGGCTGAAGGAAACACTATAGAGGAAGAGTGGAGAGTCATGAAAAATGAAGTCAGTAGGGCTGCTGAAGAAATATTAGGAAGGAAGAAAAGATCAACTAAGAATCAGTGGATAACTCAGGAGATACTAGACCTGATTGATGAACGACGAAAATACGAGAATGCTAGAAATGAAGAGGGCAGAAAAGAATACAGACGATTAAAAAATCAAGTGGATAGAAAGTGCAAGGTAGCTGAGGAAGAATGGCTGAAGGAGAAGTGCAAGGATGTCGAAGGCTGTATGGTCCTGGGTGAGGTAGATGCTGCATACAGGAAAATCAAGGAAACCTTTGGAGAAAGGAAATCTAGGTGTATGAATATTAAGAGCTCAGATGTAAAGCCACTTCTAGGGAAAGAAGACAAAGCAGAAAGATGGCAGGAGCATATCCAACAGTTGTATCAAGGTAAAGATGTAAATAATTTGGTTCTGGAACATGAAGAGACTGTTGATGCTGATGAAATGGGAGACCCAATTTTGAGGTCAGAGTTTGACAGAGCTGTGAGTGACCTCAACAGGAACAAGGCACCTGGAATTGATGACATTCTCTCTGAATTACTGACTGCCTTAGGAGAAACCAGCATGGTAAGGTTATTTCATTTAGTGTGCAAGATGTATGAGACAGGAGAAGTCCAATCCGATTTTCGGAAGAATGTTGTTATACCTATTCCCAAGCAGGCCGGTGCTGACAGGTGTGAAAACTACCGCACCATTAGTTTAGTATCTCATGCCTGCAAAATTTTAACACGTATTATTTACAGAAGAATGGAAAAACAAGTTGAAGCTGACTTGGGAGAAGATCAATTTGGCTTCAGAAGAAATGTAGGAACACGTGAAGCAATACTGACTTTACGTCTGATCTTAGAGGATCGAATCAAGAAGGACAAGCCGACGTACATGGCATTCGTAGATCTAGAAAAGGCATTCGATAATGTTGAGTGGACCAAGCTATTTATGATTCTGAAGATGATAGGGATCAGATACCGAGAACGAAGAATTATCTACAATCTGTATAAAAATCAGTCTGCAGTGATAAGAATCGAGGGCTTTGAAAAAGAAGCAGCAATCCAGAAAGGAGTGAGGCAAGGCTGCAGTTTATCCGCTCTCCTTTTCAATGTTTACATAGAACAGGCAGTAAAGGAAATCAAAGAGAAATTTGGAAAGGGAATCACAGTCCAAGGAGAGGAAATCAAACCCTTGAGATTTGCCGATGATATTGTTATTTTATCTGAGACTGCAGAAGATCTCGAGAAGTTGCTGAAGGGTATGGATGAAGTCTTGGGTAAGGAGTACAAGATGAAAATAAATAAGTCCAAAACAAAAGTAATGGAGTGCAGTCGAACAAAGGCAGGTGAGGTAGGAAATATTAGATTAGGAAATGAAGTCTTAAAGGAAGTAGATGAATATTGTTACTTGGGTAGTAAAATAACTAACGATGGCAGAAGTAAGGAGGACATAAAATGCAGACTAGCACAAGCAAGGAAGAGCTTTCTTAAGAAAATAAATTTGCTCTCTTCAAACATTGATATCGGAATTAGAAAGATGTTTTTGAAGACTTTCGTGTGGAGCGTGGCATTGTATGGAAGTGAAACATGGACGATAACTAGCTCAGAAAGAAAGAGAATAGAAGCTTTTGAAATGTGGTGTTACAGAAGAATGCTGAAGGTGAGATGGATAGATCGAATAACGAATGAAGAGATACTGAATCGAATTGGTGGGAGGAGATCGATTTGGCTAAATTTGACGAAAAGAAGAGATAGAATGATAGGACACATCTTAAGACACCCAGGACTTGTTCACTTGGTTTTTGAAGGGAGTGTAGGTGGTAAGAACGGTAGGGGTAGACCAAGGTATGAATATGACAAGCAGATTAGAGCAGATTTAGGATGCAATAGTTAAGTAGAAATGAAAAGGTTAGCACAGGATAGACTGGCATGGAGAGCTGCATCAAACCAGTCTATGGACTGATGACTCAAACAACAACAATTAACTTTATCTGTAATTTCGTTCAAGTTATAATTTGGATTTGCATATTGATCTATAGTAATGTAAAATTCTTCCGTAATATTGAGCAGAGGGCCCTTGGGGATCATACTTCAAATCTGCAAGTCGTTTCCTATGTTTGTAAAATTATGCTTACAATCCTCGTTACGTTGAGCTATAGACGAAAAGTGATTATGCTTTAAGGCGTTAATGTGTTCTTTGTAACGAATAAACAAAAATCGAGTGGAGGGAAGTAGGTATAATAATAAAAAATTAAAAAATTACATAACACCAAATCTGCTAATGATAGCTATGTCTGACGTACTGGTGGAAACTTCTTTATTCGTTGCAAAGAACACATTAACGCCTTAAAGCATTATCACGTTTCGTCTATAGCTCAACATAACGAGGATTATCAGCATAATTTTACAAACATAGAAAACGACTTGCAGATTTGAAGTATGATCCCCAAGGGCCCTCTGCTCAATATTACGGAAGAATTTTACATTACTATAGATCAATATGCAAATTCAAATTATAACTTGAACGAAATTACAGATAAAGTTAATATCCTCTTTAATACAGTCATCCCGATTTTAAAACACCTACATAAAAGTAGTTAAAAAACAGAATCCAATATATATCAAGGAACCTCCCGAAGACACGCCCAGCCATACCTCACCTCCCCCAATCACGAACCCTACTGTACCTCCACTTCCTCTCTCTCTGCCACCTCCACCTCACCTTCGCCAATCAATACCCCTCATGCCCCTCCACTTCCCCTCTCCGTTACCGCAAGTACTAACCTTAGACGTACACGGAGCAGTAAACGAGGTGCTCCCTAACTCTACACATTCGACCAGTCAACAGTATTATGTAAGTAAACACTCATTCCACAGGTTCATTAGACATTCCATTGACAAAATTCTTATACTACATTTCGTCTCTGTTCTCGCAGATCACTGCATGTCCAACAACTACAAAGAGGGAGCATCTGCACCTACTCAATATCTTTTTAACGAGATTAGTACCAAGAAAACTAATGACACACCATAATATTTTGATGTTCATCATCCAACATTCTTAATCATATGAACTTAAAAGAAAGACAATATACATCGTTGAACATTCTATTATGCTTGGTACAAACATGCCTGTGAACGTACAAATTAATATAATTCCAAAGCGTACCGCAAGAATACTGTGAACATTTTATGGTATTTTAGTGTACTATATGATACTAATTTTTATTACATCCTTATCATAGAATGTTCCACAATGCTTAGTATAAACATACCAATGAATGTATATAACGATTCACTAATATGAACTGAATTACAAAGTATACCTCAAGAATGTCATAAACATTTTACGTGTAGAAATTCTATTTCACCAAATTATCTATTACTCACGAACAGTACACTAGAATTTTATGTAACACATACATGTCATAGAATATTGACGCTTGTTTTTAAACCAGAAGACACATCATATCATTGTATATTTTATATTGTGTATTTTAATATTATCAGTTACATCATGTGATTTTCTTCATTAGATTTAGTAATGTTTTGAAATTATATATTAAGTTAACTTTAGATCTCATGACCAGCTGATTATGACCTCTGTGAAGGTCGAAACCGGTACTGCTTAGTAGTAAGATATAATAAAGTATTGATTAGGTGGATGGTACCCATTCTTTGTGATTGTAAATACAAAGTATCAATACGGACATGAAACTGATAGATTACAATAAGTTTAATATAGTTATTGTTTGTCAGTTATCGATTTCAAAATGGGGAATATAACGCAATGGACTTTCGGTAATTGTAAATTAAACGCGCACTTTCATCCCAGATTGTGATTTTAGCATAATGCAGAAAATACCAATTTTCTTGGCATAATCATAATCATCATTATCATTATCGTGGACCATCTCCAGTTGCCCGGGTGTGGTGTACGATCCCCTCCCCCCCATCTTTGTCTGTCCATGAACCACAGTTCTCTCGTAATCTTCTCCCAATCTTGTCCTTTCTCCTCGACATCTTTATTCACCAAATCTGTCCATTTTTCTCTGGCTCTGCCCACAGTCCTGCTTGCACCCATCCTTCTCTACATGGCGAAACCACTTCTGTCTCGCTTTCTGGATCCTCTCAGAATTTTTTATTTCTGAACATTGGTATAATGATCCACCTAATTATCATAAATATGTCAGTAAACTATAGTTTAAATAAACTTTTCAGAAATATTCTCTCCTCGCTTGTCACCCGTGATTGAGGGAAAATAACTATTCTCCTCCATGTTGTATGCCAACTCTAATAAGGAATGTTCTGTTCTGTTGCATGTGAAGGAGAACTGTGCCGCGAATGTGAAAAGAATAAGAAGCCAACTGACAAAGTGAATAAATGCGGAGTTGTCTGTGGCGAATGGTGTAAGTAAACAAGTTCTACAGAAGCCGTAAAGGATATAATTTCCTTAAATTCTGATAATCATTATCTTATCAGGTGTATGCAAAAGTATTTTTACCGGTTTTTTGTGATAAAGAAAACACGCAATTTCCACAGGGAATTCACTTTTGTTTATTGAAAACGTTGGCCGTCATCTTCTACACGCTTCGGCCAACTTTTAGGTAAGTTATGAATACCATGCCATAAAAACTTGTTTTTGCGGCAAACCACTCGTCGATCGATTTTCCAACTTCTTCAAAATTGCAGAAGAATTGCTCTGCAAGCGCCTATCCCATTGATGCGAAGAGGTGATAGTGAGATGGCGCCGGGTCGGGACAGTACGGCGTGTGCTGAAGGATGTCCCATCCTTGCGATTTGAAGGTGTCTTTGACTGGTTTGGTTTTGCTCTGTGAGATGGCGCATTGTCGTGTAACAAAATCACTTTGCCATGTATTCTGGTCCATTTCGATCGTTGTTCGATCAATTTAGATTAATCATTTGTTGGAGATAGCTTTGTGCATTAACGGTTTCGCCGGGCTTCAAGAGTCTTCGCACTTTTGTGGTCTACCAGAGCACTCACTGTCTTTAACATAGAAATCATACCCTTTGTCTAAACCATGTCTCACATGTTCTAATCGATAGAGCATGTTCGCCATATGTTTCTACCAGCCTTTTTCTTTTGATTAAATAAGAAAAGCAATGTGTGCCGCAAATGTTATTTTTCAGGCACAAACGTCGACACGATCACTGAACGATACAACACAGACGCTAGTGTTTGGCGGATTCAACTAGTGTGTGTTGAGACGAACAAAACTGATGTATGTGTCAAATTCATACGCTGCGTGAAAGACTTACGCATATACCTAGTATATCCGCCATGGCATTCAGTGACAAGAATTGCGAATTAGATGGAATATCTCGATGTGGACTACATCAGTAATACTGAATGCGCAAATTTACAAACTTTTTAATTACTGTAGAAGCTCATTAATCCGGGCCCCATTAATCCGTATTTCGTTTAAACCGGACAACCGTTTAATAATAGTACATAAATTCAATTAGAGTATAAAGCTGAGTTACAAGCGCAATGTTGTAACCTACGCAGAGGAGGAGATCGTTGAAAGTGTCACAGCTGCAGAAAGCTCTGAAATAGATGAAAATGACCGGGATGAAGCACGTGATATTATTAATCCGAAGCAAAACTTAGTGAAATTCAAGTTCAATAAATACAGTACTTTGAAGAAAAAGCGATGAAATGCATATTGCGAACGTTAGAGGAAACTGCATGAGTTAATTATTAAAGAAATTAATGTCAAAGGAAGACAACATAATATGAGCAGGTTCTTCAAACCAGTCAAGGGAAGGTGTGCGTCGATTGTATTCCGTATTGGATCATATCTTACATTTAAAATACTGTACAGTAGACGTTCTTTTCACTGAACAGGGTGTTTAAATATGTACCTTGGCTCAATTCGTAAGGTTTTTGTTTAAACCCGAAAAGTTTGAGCTCCAATTAGTCCGTATTAATGAGACTGTACTGTTCTATTATTGATCAAGAATGAATGCTGGTATATACACGTGATAAAATAACAGGAAGGTTCTTGGAATGAGAGGGTTCACCTGATAGAAGGAGCTGTGCATATAAACAGACTTCGGTGATGCGGACATGTGAGGTGAATGGAAGGGGACAGAGTGAAGGCCTCGACCATGGAGGGTAACAGAAGTGACCTTGAAAGCGGAGCGGACGTCTTTATGTGAGCAAAATGGCAAAATCTCTTGAAATGTTGGGGGTGGCCATCGGCGGATGGAATAATCGCTTAAAATACCTAGTATTAATTACCTTGAAATGTTGTTAGCGATAGTGATCCCGGACCCCTAAGTTGGGACTATACGGAAGAAATAAGGATGTGATAAAGAGGATCAGCTGGAATGGAAGGAATAGTTGGTATTAGTTTTGGAGTCTTCAATTCTGCGTTATAGTCTCGCGTCACTCAATGTACCAATAAGTTGATGTATGGACTTTTATTGCCAAGTAACGGAATTCTCTCACTGATACAGTGTTATACGAATCCCAAATGCACTAGACTGCAGTAGCCAAAGAGGAATTAAATTTGTGACTCATTTCGACGTCTAGTCGAGTTGGGTGCGGCATTAATTACCAATAATTTTTCTGCACTAGTGGAATGTCTGTAACACTTAAAAGAACGACCTAGGTCGCATGTTCATAGTATGTTCTGGGATGATGGTGGATTTCCAACTATATGCCACTTATAGGACACCAATTAGACTATGATTCTAGAATACGAAACCCTACACAGGATAACTTGATACAAGAACTGGAAAAGATTCGGAGCAAAGCTGCACGTTTTGTTCGTGGTGTCTTCCGAAAAAAGAGAAGTGTTACGCCAATGTTGCAAAATTTGGGCTGGGAAGAGTTGGGAGTAAGGAGAAGAGATGTTCGACTAACTGGTATGATCCGAGCTGTCAGAGGAGAGACGGCGTGGAATGACATTTGTGGCTTAGTGGTGTTTTAAAAGTAGTAAATATAATGTGAATATAAAGTTGCAATTCAAGAGGACAAATTTATAGCAAGAGGAGTTAGTGGTTGGAATAATTTATCAAGCAAGGTGTTTGAAAAAATTCTAATTTAATAGCAGACTGGGTAGAGAACTGCTAGGGAATCTGCCACCTGGGCGACACCGCTAAATGCAGGTGAATTGTGATTTGATTTTGATTTTGTTCCCTTGGCTGTGATACGCTGGTACTCTGGGCTGCCAATGAGCGAGAAACAGAGAACATGTCGGGATTGGTTTTCCGGTAACTGCTGGAAACATATCTCATTTTGAAATCAAAACATTGCATATATTTTGACAGATGGGAGAAAATGTAGAAAAACTTGACATCTAGTTATGCCTTTGTACCGCATATACTGTATATTAAGTCAATTACACTGTGTTAGTTGAAGTACTTGGCTGGTCCGCATTCACCAATGTCAGTTACCTTTGCTCTCATCCTAGATTTCCAAAACTCCGATAATGTCATTATCCCGCATAAGGCTCAATTCTGTATTCACCAAAGAATTCATTATTTCGGTTTACCAAAACTAAGTTTTCGTTTCAATCTGAATTAGAACCTTAAAACTTTCATAGTGTCGCACGGAAAACAAATGACTACTTGCTGCCGTCACCACGGCCGTCACTATCGAAATGTAAACACGTTTTTAATTACATTCGGTGTTTGCAAGTAATTGATAATAAATTATGCCCACTATTAACCAGAAACTAACCTAGAAGCGAAGGAATTATTATTGAATTTGGTGACAGAAAGCAAATTATAGCTTACAAATTTTATATTTCATTCAGGAAATAAGGCAATACTCCTTACAAGATATAAGCTACAATAGAGAATACATCTCAGGCCTATCCATGTGTTGGGAATTCCAGGTTATGTTCGATCATGGATAACAATGACAGTGTCGAAGCTTTAGATAATCCAAAACGAGTCTCAAAATGAGTGTCACCGTACGGTAGTCCTCGAAGTGAATAGTGCGTTCTTTTTATCCACCTGGTGTGTTTCATTGCATAATCTTTATTATATTCCTCGTCGTTTTGACTTTCTCTTTTAGTTAAATATTCCAGCTGCCATCTTAGATTTCCTCTTTCATCCGTTATCCGAGATAATATTGTTGGTGAATACAAATGTAACTGACATCTCGGTTTTCTCAGGTCGACTCGCTTTGGAGAATACGAGCCCTAACTGCATGTATTGCAGTAAATGAATATCCAGTCATCCCACATTGGAGGAGAATATTCCCTCTCGTAAGTGTTTCATGTTTCCCGTATTAATAAGTATTGAATGTTCTGTTCCATGTGAAGTACCGCCTTGCCATCAGTGTCGGCGGATGGAGAAGAACGGGAAGCTTGGGGACTGCGAGTTGTCCTGCTGTAAGTACCTATCTGAGGAAGAGAAAGAACCGTGTAACTAAAGCAGTTTTACAAAAGCCGAGAAGGCAATATAATTGCTTGAAATTCTTATAAACCTTAACGTACGAAGGCCGTTTTCTTTCAACCTCCGATGGGCTATAAAAGAAATACACATTGACAAATGATTTTATCAATATAGGTTTAGTAGTTGCATGCTTATTTTCCCACATAGTCTCCAAAACGGTTTAGGCACTTGTATCGTGACACCAGCTTTCCGATGCCGTCTGCAAAGAAGCGTGCCGGAAGTGAGGTGATGTGCGTCTGGACAACCACCTGAAGTTCTTCGTTTGTACGCCACAAATGGAGGTTTATGATAGTGAACTTTCTACAGCAATGCCCACATTTCAAGGTCTTGCCTGTACACAATATTGTGACTCAACACTTAGGATAGCTGAAACTTTGTTCACATTGGGTCCAACAATGTTGACTGACGATCACAAAACTCAGTGGTAATGTTTCTCACGCGTTACCATAGCGAGGGGGAAGAGTTTTTAAAGTGTAACGTTACTGGCGATGAAACTTGAGTCCTGTATGGCACTGCAGAAGCCAAAGAACAGTCTAAGCAGTGGGTGCATCCTTCTTCTCAAACAAACCAAGAAAGGTTAAGCTGACACTGAGCAGCAGGAAAACAACGGCAACCGTTTCTTGGGATCATAAAGGTGTGTTTTGGTGGTCTTCATGGAGCAGGAGGCTCTCCAGACGAACACTACCTCACTGACGGCAGACTTTCGGAAAGCTGGCGTCACAATACGGCAGATGCCTAAATATTTTTGGCGACTATGTGGAAAAATGAGCATGAAACGTTTAGTGATGAAATCATTTTGTTATATCAATGTGTCTTTATTTGACAGCCCATCGGAGGTTGATAAAACAGATCTGGTATATCTGACATGACATTCAAGGAGAAAAGCAGCCAATGTGATAGAATGGTGCTCTGGATATATAAATATCGCAAGATAATTGTAACTCCAGTTTCTTTGTAAAAAAGAGTCGTTTATTCAATTAGACTGGAAATTCTTGGCCTTTTGATAAATGCTGATGCATTAGTTAATTACATCTCCTCCGTCGACGTAGTAATGTTCCATCGTTTATATACGATGTATTTCCCTACAATCTCCTGTTGTCTTCCGGTCCGCTGTCGGACCAGCTGTAGAGCGAGTCTCATTATAGGCCCACCCGCTCTCCAACTATCTTCTGCTGAACATTGTTTTGTTGGTGTGCGCTTAGTCTATTGTCACCCGCCGTGAATGTTGGAAGCTTGACGAGGTGGCTGTTCGGTAGAGGGTCGATCTATTTCAACATGCCTGGATAGCATGTAACGGATGAGGGCTAATGCCCTCAAGTTTTTTCTTCTTCATTATTTACTTGAAGTGGACGTCCGCAGCTTATTTTTGCCAGATCTTGTCTTCTTATAATTTGTAAGTAAATGTGATCTCTCCTGACGCCACGCGTATACCCTTCCAAGGATTCAAGTAAGTCACTTTGAACCTTATTTACATTTTTTCGGCATGGAGCTGAGAAACTTTAATTGATGAATTTTATGCCCTCCTGTGGATATCAATTTGATTTATTCTGGTTTTGGACTTTAAAATGCCAAGCATGGAAGAGTTGTCGGCTTACTCACTGCACTGTTTCAACATCCGCACGGAAGGAAGAAATCTCCAAAAACTGTCTATGTTTTTACCTTTTCGGCGAAATTTCTTTGGGGTACTAAAAGTTATTTCTGTTTCGGATCAAGAAAAGGAGTTTAATTTTGTAAAAATTATTTTAATGATATGTTATTGATTAGTAATGAAATAATTTGATAATGTGAAGTCATCCATTAAAAGGACTGAGACAGCGAGATTTTCTCTGGCAATCGGAATCTATTTTTTCTTTAAATTTTTTTTTCTGATTTTCCTTTTCTTACTGTAATTTTTCTCTTATGCTCCTGTAACGCTTAGTCATGTTGTCTCCATGGCAAAATCGCCCATGGGAACAATTGTTTGGATTGTTGAAAGAAAAACGATGATTATTAAGCAATTAATAAATTGTGATGGGCGTGCCAGTAAGTTGGGAGCTGTTTAGCTCTTATTTCTTCACATTAATTCATTGTTTTGGAGTGGGAGTTTTCCTTATGGTTAGAACTGCATTGTTCTTACGTGTTGAATGAATTTTATGCGTTTAATACCACAAATCGTCGGTACGGCTGGGATAATTTTATTGAAGTATTGGTTACAATTGTAATTTATGTGTGATACAGTACGATATTTTGCTGTCTCTACTCTTTCCTTGAGGTTTACATCGCGTTTACTTAGAGCGAGGCACCATGGGGCTACCATAATAGTGAAAATGTCATTCCCGTTTACCCTCTAATTTGGTGTGTGATCACCTCGGACGGCCTGTACACTTGCACACCTGTGTGGCATGGACAGTATGAGGTTATCAATCAGCTATTGAGGGATATTTGGTCATTCCCTGACAAGGAAACATCAGCAATGGGTAAGTCGCCGATCGCGATGAAACTTGATAAACACATTGAGGTACACGTAAAAATGATGTCAGCATGAATTTTGGGTGCCAATATTCATTAGGGCGTTAACTACGGGGCCTAAAAGTTGCGACATTGCAAATTCCGCGCGATCAGCGATGAATACCTGCTGGCCAATGCTAAGCTGGCACACTGCGTATCTGGAGACACGCCTCTGCAGCTCCTCCCCTTCCGCTCCAATTGGTTCGCCACCACACGTTCCCCTTCTCACCGCGCTTGCCGGCCGCTTAGCTGTCGAAGAGAACCGGTGCTGTACTTTGCGTACTCTATCAGCCTACCTCATATCTCTCCTTTGTAATTTTCACGTTGTATTAGTCAGTTTACGTTTTTTGAAATGTTTGTGAAAACGTTTGCACCGGGCGAGTTGGCCTTGCGGTTAGAGGCGCGCGGCTGAGAGCTTGCATCCGGGGGATAGTGGGTTCGAATCCCACTGTCCGCAGCCCTGAAGATGGTTTTCCGTGGTTTCCCATTTTCACACCAGGTAAATGCTGGGGTTGTACCTTAATTAAGGCCACGGCCGCCAGTACAAGCACAAATAAAAACATTCTACCTATAGGCCTATTCATTATACCAGAGTACGCAATACGGAAAATACCAGTAGTTTCAAACTCGGAGTTTATAATTGTTGTTGTTGTCGTCCGCGATGTCGTTTCGTTATGACACAACTGGTAGCGTACACAAAATGGGTGGGGGGAAGGGGTCATAAAAAATGATCTGGACCTATAACCAGGTTTTGATACCCCGAGGTACCGAATCTCATTACATTCATGGAGATCCTCTACCCGGGCACGTAATTTCTTTACATAAAAAGGTATTTAACGTTGTTTAAAGGTGGGAGATTTATTTAGTGGTGGGTGATTAAATTTAATTAATTCCATATGTACGTCCACTCTAAAGGACACTATCGACAGCTTTAAGGCGTTTTAGAAGGAAATAATAATTTAAGCGCAGGTAGGATGTGGTACCCCATCCCACGTTTCCGTGGTACTTAACTCGGAGTTGTACCCACGAATGTGACAACTCACCGGAATTAGCAGGAATGAAAATATAATATTTGAATAAAATATGGGTATATTAATGTATGTTATTTATTATCATTATGTGTGAAACGGAACGTAATTTAAAGGATTCCAATAATTACAGTACGAAAAGAAGTAGTCGGTCCCGTTGAACAGCTAAGCAGCCGTTAAGCGCGGGGAGAAGGGGAACGTGCGGCGGCGAACCAATTGGAGCGGGAGGGGAGGAGCTGCAGAGGCGTGTCTCCAGATACGCAGTGTGCCAGCTTAGCATTGGCCAGCAGGTATTCATCGCTGATCGCGCGGAATTTGAAAAGTCGCAAATTTTAGGTCCCGTAGTTGAATGTTGAATGTTGGCACCCAAAATTGATGCCGACATCATTTTTACGTGTACCTCAATGTGTTTTCCAAGTTTCATCGCGATCGGAGACTTACCCATTGTCGATGTTCCCTTGTGAGTGAAATATCCAGCTCTGCAACCGTTGTGGGAGGTCTGCGTCTGCCAAGTGCATCCCAGACATGCTCAATAGAGTTTAAGTCCAGTGAACAAGCTGGCCACTCCATTCGTTCAATTCCCTTAGCTTCAAGCATAATGTCCACCACTGCAGCTCTGTGGGGACGAGCGTTATCGTCCACCAGAAGGAACCCATCTCCTTTGGCACCAGCGTAGGGCACAACGAAATATCGAAGGATCTCGTCTCTATACCTCTGAGCATTCCACCGATACTGACTCCTACCCACACCGTTCGTCCACCACCATAATATGGTGATGTTTCCTGCACATAAGCAGGATTGTTCCGAGTTCCACGTTCTCTCCAGATGAGGGGACGACGATTGTCCGGCTGAACACAAAATCTTGACTCATCTGTGAACAGACCCAGCCTCATTCGTTAAGACTCCAGTCCCGATGTTCCTCCGCCCAGTTTCTGCGGGATGCACGGTGTCGTGGTTTTAATGCGACACACACCATAGGCCTCCGTGCATAGCGGCCACATTCCCGAAGGCGATTTCGGACGGTTTATGTTGATATTGCGCGTCCTGTTGCTGCCTGGAGGGTGAGTTCTAGCTGAGTTGCATTCAGCCTCCTGTCTCGACGGGCTGCTAACCGGAGATAACGGTCATCTCTTGCTGATGTTACCCGTGGACGATCTAGGTCTTGCCTTCTTTAACGGTTCCTGTTGTCTCAAATCGCGTACATGTCCTAGAAATTACACTTTGGGACACTCCAATAGCTGCAGCCACCTCCCTCTGTATCTGTCCCGCTTCCAATCTTCCTATGGCTCTCCATGCCATAGCTTTGGGTAGGTCACGTTGTTGTTGCATTGCACTACCTCCTCACTACACTATCTGAACCCAACTGCTTGTGTAATTCGTTTGGTGGGGTAAACACAAGTCAACACCAACCCCCTCTGCAGCAACTTTCTGTTATTACCGGTTACCGTAATGTTGTTGTCTCCACTCCGTATAATCGACAGAATGACTTGGAACCATTTCAGTTCATTCTGTCGATGACAATACTTCAGAACATAGATATCTCAACTGATCGCCTAATTGTTTTGACAAGTGTAGTTTGTAATTATCCTGATACGCCTAGCTAAACACTAAAATATAATTTCTCTTATTGTCCGCGAGTGGCGCTTCACAAGAATATTGTAGGCAGTGATGGGAAGCGATTTTCAAACAAGTTACTAGATCACTGCTAGTGTGAAATCACAGTTAAGCCTGCTAGAGGGTTAGCCAGATTAGCAGGTCTGAATTGCGATTGTGATGTTTCGCAGGCGGTAGCGCTACGCTGCGAGAAAACGTTAAACTAACGTAATCAACCAGCGTGAAACGCACGGCAAGGCCAATAGTAGCAGCCAGTAGCAGTTAGCAGACTAGCAGTTATAAAAGCAGTAGCAGATAATCTAATAAATAAAGACGTTATTACGGCCGAATGGACATAATAATACACATATGTCATATTCCTTTTAGAATTTGACCTAAATAATAATACAGCATATTTCCTAGCTCTGAGCAGGCATGTCACTCCTTGCTATATTACCTGGTTCGGTTTGGGCACATGGTTATTTGGTAAGTTCCGCGTGTACTGTTACATAGTTCACACACGCACTTTTCATCTGGATCATGAAACACATTTCGGTAGCAAATATTGCGGTGGAAGCCATGAACTTCAAGTCTGGTCACGACTTGCCTCATTTCCCATAGAGGTTGCGTCCATCTTCTGTTAAGCATCGCATTTGTTGTGTAGAATTCCATCGGTATATCCCGCTTTTTATTCTGTAGATCTCGGAGCAGCTTCTTGTAACTTTCAGTAGTCGGTAGTTGTAGAGTTATGTGTAGATCCACTATAAGGAACGTTTCTCTTGCAAGCTCGAACATCATGATGGATCTGGTTGTCTTTGATACAACAAGGGCTCTTTTAAGAAGTCTGGATTTTGTCTTTTCTATCTCTTCCAATTGCCTGTAGTTAAGTAATTCTCATATTAGCTCGAGTCCATGTCAGAACGGGCAGCAGTGTCATTGCTGTTTCCAGTGAAATGAGATTTATATGTCCCATGTCGTTTATAGCTTTTATGGCCGAGGCTCTTTTTGATATTATGTGTAGCCTAAAACTTCTTCCTGTAACCTGCAGGTCATGCCTAGGTATTTGAAATTGTGGACTATATTCAGTTCCTCGTCGTTGCACGTCATTTGGTCGGAAACTGCTGTCCTTCCACCGTTTCGAAAAAATAAAATTTCCGTCTTGACCTCATTGATTGTAACTTCATTTTTCTGGGCCCAGTCACCTGATATGTCTACTGACTTTTGCAAGTCATCTATCTGCTCTGAAGCTTTTGCCATGTCATCCGCATATATGTATAATTTTGCCTTTGTTGTTTCTCGAATTCTGTCACCAACATCGTATGTGAGCTTATTAAATAGGGTGGGGTTCAGGGGATCACCTTGAAGTACTCCGTTTGTTTGCGTTATCCACTTTGAATTCCCAACTCCGTCGTAGACTTGTATGTAGTTTTCAGCTTATATTTTCTATATGAGGGTCGTTGTTGTTGTTCTGCCTCTTAGCGTTTCTAACTTGTTCATAAGTATAGTTCTGTTGACTTCATCAAAAGCCTTCGAGTAATCAACAAAGACTACATAAAGTTTGCCATCAGGTTTCCCCAGCGTCATTGTCGTAGTAGATTTTCTGCTGCCATGAGTGTTGACCTTTGCTTATTGCCCCCTTCTTACCTGGCTACTCAGCCGGAGAACGAGAGTCTCAGTCGCAGACCGTTCGTTTTCTGGCTATGCAAAAAATTTAAGGGCAGGGATAGCTTAAAGACTAGCGACAATAAAATTAAACACTAAAATAAGGTTTTAGCATTTATTATAACTAAGCACTCTTCATAAAAACTCAAATTTGAAGAAAATCTTGTGTTTATATTTTTAAAATTCATCTTCTCTGCCGGTCTGTCCCAATAATATGGAATTTCTTCCCCAAAATTCAGCTGATTAAATATCTGTAATTATACATATAATTATTAGCCTACGTTGAATGAATAAATAATAATAAACTCAATTTGTGAGAAGACCTTCTCTACTAAAATCAGATTACTTTTACAATTAAATATTTCTTTGACTCAATAATTGATAATGATAGAATTAGCTCTTCCTCTAATTAATGAGAAATATATAAAATAAAAGTCTCCTGTCGAAATTTTCTTCACATTATTTTCCTCAAATTCTAAATTCATTAACTGGAATATTTCTATAATTATCATCTTAAAATTCTCCTTAATAATTACATAAATTGGACGCGGCGTCTTTTATCAATATCACCTTCCTTGAAAATTTTTACTATGTAAGGTTTACAATAAATGAACTCGTGAGTCCCGTCCATGGGCATAACCCTTGCTTATCCATTTTTTTTCTGGTACATGAGACCCTACTCTATCTTATTTTGAAATAAAATTCACTAAAGGTTCACATCTCCATAAAATATAATGGATACAAAATCACGAAAAATTGATCAGAACACACGCAGTAGACAAGGGATCAAGTCAAATGTCGTCAAGAAAAATATCACAATTCACAAAATAATGGAAAACCACACATACCACATTCACACTAGGGTACACGGTAACATTAAATGACATTTACAACGAATAATAGTCCTTAATTATTATTTTTAAATTTTAATCTAAATTATGGAAGATTTCAGATGACAGTATCAGCTAAAGGAATACCATTGGAATGTGATGACGTCAGGATTATCACTTCAATAATGAAACTAAGCTCAACAACGATGTTCATAAGAATGTTAGAGATAAATGTCATCGGAAAATATCATATAGAACGCCATTAACGCAGCTTAAAAATAAATATTCGCGTCTATGGTTCATGAGTTGCGACACTATTATTATCCTCCTAATATCATGGCTATCAATTAATACGTGCTCCACTCGAAGAAATTATGTTCAACAACATATTCTCTCCACATTAGACTCAATGAATGGATCCATAAATCAAACACCAAGTAATTGATCCATTCCCAAGTCCATAAATATAACAAATACAATAACTGTAATAAATACAATAAATGTAACAAATGCAATAAATGATCCGTCAGGATTCGGCCGTATTCCAGGCTCACATTTGCCCATTTAGAGCACACATTAATGTCATACAAGAACGAATAATATTTACACTCATGACCTTATTTTGTCTTTTAACCCGAGGTGAAGTTAAATTATTATTATTATTATTATTATTATTATTATTATTATTATTATTATTATTATTATTATTATTATTATTATTATTATTATTATTATTATTATTAACCTTGCGTGGTCACATATCCGCGTATACTAAAGTTTAATAAAATTATCAGATGACTCTAACATGTTTGAAATGCATCCAAACATCGCAATATCGTCGAGGAAAATCTGACGTAAAGAAACATACTAATAATCTGCCCCACATGACTTCAAATAAATTATAATTTAATTTCAAATTAAATCTTTATTATCGGAGAGGTCTATTATTTTTAATACACTCCTGTACTACTGAATTGGGACAGTCAGAATAAATATCGAAGACATCCACACTACACTGACTAATAGAGTCCAATACACATTCACACACAATATCTAACTACCTTGCACCATGGAAAGAAGAAATGAAATATCTAACTACTGCAATACTAACAGAAATCTATGCAAATGAATAAGGAACAGTAATGTCTACATTTTGTGTACAAAGATTGACAGATATAATTTATAATATGGTACTTAAGTGAATGTTGAAGTTGGATTTTGGCTGATGACCTTAGACCTGGGATAGGTCACCCACCATCGAACTCCGTCCTCTCCATGTCCGAAGTTGCCTCACATTTTAGAACATCATTGTAGCTGCGAGGACAAACATGGAATAACAATGGACTTCCTTTGGCTGGCGTGCTGGCATCTTGAATTTACCTCGTTCTCCACGTAGTCTTCCTCTTCTAGTTTCCGGAATAGAATAAGCTGAAACTAACAAACAAGTCTTAAAATGTGTCCAGGACACACACGCGATGAGAAATGTTATGAATTAATACGTATCTTCTCCAACAATCTTCTAAATTCGTAGACCAAAATTTTTATTAAATCTGAACTGCCGAATAATCGAACCCAGGGAGGTCTGTAAATTGAGCGTCGGAGTATTTTTCAAGTAGACGCACGTCCAGAAGAAGCAGTCGGAATCAGACGCAGAATAAGACGAGAATGAGAATGCGAATGAACAGTTCCTTCGGGAAATACCACATTATAATTGTCTTGAGACGAGGGTGTGTCGCCGTAAACTTTTCTAATTGGTCAATAACTTGCACTCGAGGGGGTGTTATAATTTTATTGGAGGTACAGTTAGATGTAGAAAGGCCTTGACTTTATCGATCGGCTAGCCTTGGATTCTCCCCCGCCGGTCCCCCGCTGTCAGGCACATAAAAAATTTCCAGCTCTTCTCTCTTGCTTCGGAAATTCCGGTTTCGAGCCGCTCGCATCTCGGTGATACTGAACTGGGAAATTTTCACCCTGGCTGATGAAATAATATTTTTACACACTAAGATATTAAAATATTCCTTCTTTTACCAATTTTGAAGGGGACATTACGGAAACCACATTGCTCTTCTGGCAGCAGTGGGTCTATAATTACATTTATCCTGGATTCAGGGCAACCGACTCTAATGGAATTCCCCGGTACGAGTTTGGATCATCAGTACTACTCTTTTCCTTATACAGTAGCTTAATTGTTAATTTCTTCATTCATTTGGTATTCGCCCGAGTTCTAAACATTTGTTTAATAGCGCCATCCATACTGGTAACAGTTCATCTGTAGTTTGCTTTAGATGTTCATTCCTGATTCCATCCGGTTCGGGAGATCTATTATTCCTCATTTTCTGAATAGCCTTTAGAATCACCTTTTTGTGTAATGGATTCCGTCATATCCTGGTCATCTGGGGGTCTGAATTTAGGTCTTGATTCTTTCGCACAGGTTACTTTCTTGATATGGTTTTCCCAGATTTCCATTGATATGCTGGGTTGCGATCTTTGAATTGTTGGTCGTTGGGCCCTATACGGGTCTGACTATGCTTCCGTAATGACCTTTCTTTATGCCTCTTCTATGTATTCCCTTTTCTTCTTTTTGAGCATGTCTCTATAGATTTTCCTCTTCTGCCGATATTCTTCCAATGTTTTGTCTTTCTTTTGTCTCATGTTGTGAAGTTTCTTTCATGGTCTGCTTCGTCTGAATATAGCATGATTCGTCAAACCATGGTTTTTATTTTCTCCCTTGTACATATGGGGCTGCTGCACTATTGGCGCAGTATTGGATCCATGTTGCAGCATCATCAATATCTCCTTCCTGGATGTGTTATACTACCGCCATCATTTCACTCAGTTTTCTTGATTGTATTGTTAGTTGCTGTTGCTGGAATATTGTCCTTTACTTCACCATCTTCTTCTAAGCTGACTGTGGTATGCAGCTCTTTCTGGCACTATTGTATTGGCACTCATTTTTCCAGGCATTCCTGTGGTGCATATGAGGTCTATTGTACTAGCCCGATTGTGACTCATGTATGTCCAGTCTTGGCTTCGATTACGGACATGAAAACCTTCCATTCTTACGTAACTGACTACTTCATTACTTTTTGAATTTTCAATATCCATTCTACAATTTGGATCACCAGCCTTTCTAGTTCCTTGAAAAGTATTCAAAGCTGCTCCAAGGCAGTATATAATGTCCGGATCGGTTTGTTCAGGCTTAAAATAAGCCGCCACTATCATACATAGCTACAAATAATATATCCTCCTCTCTCCATAGTAGCTTTATTGGGCAGGTGTGGTTTGACTATACAGGCAACGCGAGCGAACGTTCTTCCTCTATTTGTGTATTGTCTTGCGTATGCATGAAAATTGTATAAATTCGGAACGTAAAATCTCGATCCCTCTCTAACCATACTTTCCGTGAGAATGCAAATATCATAGTTCGTTAGAATTTCTCGTGATAGAAGGTTCATTAGACTTCGTAGTTCTTCCACATTCCATATTAGTATCTTTGTTTTCCCGCTAGCATGGGCCTTTGTATTTCCATGGTTGTCGAAAGGAACGACAGTAGATGTCATATGGTCATATGGTTACTTTGAAAGCCAACTTCCAATTCTTTCATTCACCATGTCGCAGTGGATCCTTCCTTCCACTCCATTTTCCTTTAGGTATGCAACTACGTCATCTGTAGTAGTGTCTTGTCTTAGTTTTGCAACATACAGCCATTCACTCTGTTCTGCAGGTTTTAGTCACATTTCTCCCTGTTTGGTACCTTTCACACATTCCTTTCTCAGCTGTGTTTCTGCTTGCGCTTCTTTAGGACGGCGGCTTTGTGTATTACTATTTTGTGGAGGTGCTGGTCTAGGTTTCTGTGTCATCTGAGTAATACACTTGTCTCTCCCGTTGTTGGCTGAGGTTTTATACACACGACTGTCTTCGTTCATATTCTGCGTTCTTCTTTCCCCACAATTCTTCCACGTGTTATCGTGATCGCAATTCCATTTCTCTTCATTCGTGTTCACTTTGGTTGCTGCTAAAAGCGAGTTTATAATTATCTGTTCCGCTCGCGAGATGTCACTATTCGCATTGTTGTATCCGTTGTCCTGTTCATATCCTCCATCGGGTGGTGCACCACTTTATCCTCTGGCCTAGTTTGTTGCGTTGTCTTCATCTCCATCTCTTCCACGGTTGATTTGGGTTGCCCCACCATGTAGGTAACCCATACCAACCCAGCTGATCGGCAGTAAAACTCACCACCCAAGAAAAAGGTCCAGTGCAAAAGAAACAAACAGGAAGCATCACAATTCACTACACACCCAGAAACAAAATGGAAAATACAAAAACAGAGTAAACGTACCTCCAGGCGGTAGAAAAAACAACAAAAAACCGGTGGATCACGCTACCAACTGTCAGGGTGTCAAATAATTATAGAGCAGAAAAGAAGACAAATCTTTCCTTTTTTAAAGAAAAATATAATTCATGAACTCAAAGAGAAATTAACAGATCAAATTACAGGTCATCCTCGCAGTTTGTGTTTCCAAGACAAAATATAGGTACCTGAACTAAATAAAATCAGTTTGAAATGGAATAAGAATAAAGAGGTCATTAAAATAACATCAAATTAGATTAATTTCAAGTAAACTGACCTCACTAAATCCACAGAAAAACTCCAATTAATTCAAGTTGAACACCAAAGGTAAATTAAGGGAATAATTTAAAAAACCGCCGTTCGGTAAGAAATGAATTAAAGGAAATAAAATGGTACATTTAAGTTGAACAGATCACCTCAAATAAACGAAATTAATCTAGAAACCGCCGGGCGGCAAGAAATGATCTAAAAGAAAACAAATGATACAATCATATCTTTAGTTCGCAACAAACTCAAAATATTTTCTTAACAGAGGAAATAATTCATAATTTAGGTAAATGACTCTTGGTAAGAAAAAGAGTATACCAACGTTCACAACTTCTCCGATACACTATGAGAGATGGATACTCTCTTTCCCGATTTTCATCTTTTACAGGGTAACAAAATACAGTGGGAGGTCCAGCACAGGATATCAAGTGCTCCTAGATAAACACTCAAAGGGAAAGGAAAAACATCACAACAAAACCGAAAAGGAAAGGGAATGAGCGAAAATAGGTCCAAAAGAAGCAATCACACCAACACGGTTTCATAAAATTACAGAACAATCTTACGAACAGGGCAGTCTCCCTATATTAAAATCATCATCACCGTCATTTCTTTCAAAAAAGAAAGGAAAGAAAGCAACAAACCAGCCCCAAATACACGGAAAAAACAAAAGAGAAAATAACGATATAAATTAAAAGCATAAGAAAGAATTTAGAACAACCGGCATCGCACCAATAATCCTTACTGGAACTCCCATGTATTACCCCACTTTTAAACCAAAGATATTTCAAAACAGCAGTAACATCATTGCCTGGTAATAATAATAATAATAATAATAATAATAATAATAATAATAATAATAATAATAATAATAATAATAATAATAATAATAATTTATCATTTCCCATTTCTTACTTTTCTTTACAATTTCGCCTAGTAACATTTAAATTTCATATCGTGAAAGATTACAGACTAGGTGCATAAATAAACCAAACTAATACATTTTCAACCTGATTTTTTTGTTTGTTTGAAGAAGTTCTTTAAATTTACATAAGAATGGTCCTCATAATTTTACGGCGCACATCACTTATTTTGGTGATTAAGGGGTTTCTTCGAAGAAATCACAGAAGTAGTTCACCGCCGATGAAAATAGCAGTGTAAATAAGAAAGGTTTGGTTGCTCCAGCAGTAGAAAGATTTCAAACAAGGCCAAGCCATGTTTAGCTTACCAGACGAAGATCACAATTGCAGGAAAACAACAAATCTTACACTACGAGGATGAAAAAGAAGAATTTTCTGAGGGTGTGGAGCACAACCCTGCATCACTTAATATTATTATCCGAAGTCCATGCCGCTACTCCGGTACATAACTTCGAAACAGATACACAAACGTCTTCTCTCCATGATGGGACCACAGCGAATGCAAGGCTTCGCATTCCTAGCTCTCTGGAGTCATATTTTCCACAATGGCCGACTCAAGGCGCTGATTGGCCAGATCAAGGCCAAGGCCGGGAGGCAGCATATAGTTGCCACTCTCCCTAGAGGTGGCAGAAACAATCAGAGCTTACACACGCTCGCAGAACAAAACATCGCAAATAATTGTGAGATCACAGTTTAAGCTGTAGAAAAATTGACACGGATTTCAATGCCGTAACAGGCTATCCCAAAACGTAGGTGGAGAGGATACTAAAACGAAACCTCGGTTTTAGGGTGTTGGTTCCACTTTCTTCCCTTCCCTTTTTGGTTACTTCTAGTTCATTTGGTTCTTTCTGGTATGGGGAAACCCCACCGTGCTTTCCAGCTCGGCCCTGACGGCATCCCTGATTCGTTTTTATCCCGGATTCCATTTGCTGGGTCAAGTATTCCCTCAAATTGTCGAGCCTGTTTTGAAAATCTTCTATTAGGTTTCTGCAGCCGTGTTCTTTTACCTGGGCAGCACGTTTGCAGGCGGTGCAGAAGAACATGAGTTTCCGGTTCAGAATGTCATATTCTCATTGTGTTAAGAAGTCCTTGTGTACGTGTGAATTATAGCGGTCGCATTCCACCGTGATCTCCTCAGTAGCGATCGCTTTTGTACCGGTAAAGCATTCTTCATCTGTTTGGTGTTTGGCATGATGTATCTGCTGGATGTCAGTTGTTAGCCGAAAATTCCTTGCGAATGTCTATAAAAAAATGTCGTATGGTTTTTTTAGTGCCGGGATATCCCAGAAAGGGTTCGGCTCGCCAGGTGCAGGTCTTTCTATTTGACACCCGTAGGTGACCTGCGCGTCGTGATGAGGATGAAATGATGATGAAGACAACACATACACCCAGCCCCCGTGCCATTGGAATTAACCAATTAAGGTTAAAATCCCCGACCCGGCCGGCAATCGAACCCGGGACCGTCTGAACCGAAGGCCAGTACGCTGACCGTTCAGCCAACGAGTCGGACGCGAATGTCTATTATTTTGCGTTACTTGAGGGCGTGAGAGCAATAAGGAGCGTCTCAGAGAGGTCATTTCAACACGAACTGTGACCCACTCTCACGATGGGGCGTACACGTGCAAAGAATACCAAGATCTCTCTCACAGGCACATCGTGGCCCATCCTTCCGTACAAATAGTCGCCTGCAATGTGTGCTAAAGTACATTGTACCTGTCAATTGGAGAAAGTCCCTCTCCGAATTTTCCTGAATTAGGTTCCTATAGCGTAGATATTATACGCATAATTCACCGTCTTCATATCCACGTATATATATATCTGTCACGCTGTTCTCTAACTAACTTCATAAATTTGTCTTTTGGGTGTCTGAATGCCTATCCTCATTTAGCGCAAGTGTCTAGCGTTAATCCCCTATGTGTGTGAAAGTCTCACCGCAGTACGTGCATAATACTATTGGCTACTCAATGCATGATTCGAAGCAGTGTATCGATTCATCCAAGTGTCCGAGTGAATCGATTCACAGAAACGGCGAGCTCACGGCACACGATTCAATTACTCGCAGCGGACAGTGCTGAGTGGCGCACTCACTGGGCGTTGCCGGGGAAGATTTGTCTTGTTTCCGCTCATCAATTATTTGACACACTGACAGTTGGTAGCTTGATCCACCGGCTTGTTGTTGTTTTCTACCATCTGGAGGTAAGTTTACTCTGTTTCTTTATTTTTAATTTTTTTCTGGGTGAGTAGTGTTATGTGATGCTTCCTGTTTGTTTCTCGTGCACTGGACCTTTTACCTTGGGTGGTGCACTAATTTTATGACAACAGGCTCTCTTCGAAGAAATCACTGACGTAGTTCACTCCGGGTGAGAAATACCAAGGTAATTTTAAAGATGGGGACTTACATTTCAGTTGATCCAGCAGTAGAAAAGTTTCAGACATGGCCAAGCCGTGTTGGGTGTGATTGATTTTTATCTTTGTAGCTCATTTACGCTCATTTATGTTCGTTTCCCCTGTTTGTGTTTCTGGGATGTTTCCTCACCCTTAGGGTATTTTACTAACACTTCTGATATCCTGTGTGGACCTCTCAGCGTATCTAGTATCTCTGTTAGAAAAAGGAGAGTTTCAAGAAAGTAACAAAATATCTCCCAAGGTGTAATTGGAATTGGCCAATTTTAAAGGTATATTCTCTCCGTTTTAGAAGTGATTGTGGTTGTTGCGAAGGTAACCTAAAGTTTTGTTTGTACCTTTTCATTTATTCAATTCCTTTCGTACCGAACAGCGGTTTTCAATTTCATTTCCTTTAATTAAAGTGTTTAGTTCAACTTGAATTCCATTGGAATTTTGCTGTGGATTTAAAACAGCTGAATTAATTTAATTAAATCTGTTATGGTTTTAAAGATAATTTGATTCATATTCCATTTCAAACTGATTTCATTTTAGTTCAGCTAACCTATATTTGATCTTGTTAAATCTTCGAGGATGACCTGTAATTTTATCTGTTAATTCACTTTTGAGTTTACCTAGCTGGTAACAATCAGAGTTTACACCCGCTCGCAGAATTAAATATCACAAATAATTGTGAGAACACAGTTTAAGTAGCAGAATAATTGACACGAATTTCTGTGCCGTAACAGGCAACGCCAAAACGTAGATGGAGAGGAGACTAATACGAAACCTCGGTTTCGCCTCCCCCTTTACATTCGTCACCGCTTGACATAGTCCTGTGTTTAAAATTAAACTAATTTTTGGGTGTTTCAGTCCACAACAAATAAAAATCACTGGTACCAAGTCCAACTTCAGATATGCATAGTATGCAGAAGTGAAGGCATTCCTAAATCGACAATGTTCATAATTCACCACCAATCATACCATTAAGTTCATAGAACACAGTTCAAGGTCCCGAAGTTAACAGTTACCTTTAAACTTGCACTGCGCCGCAACACTGTTTTCCTTTTGAAATCTACTTTTCAGAAACAGTTTAGGTTTCAATTTTTCTACATATTTTACACTAAGTTCTTTTTAGATATACTTTTCACATACAGTTAAATAGTAGAACACATTTCCTTTACCATTCCTCGAGTTCATCCGGAGTTTAGTAATTTTTTGAAATTTTTCACATAACTTGAACAAATGTTTTTCGCTTGCGGACTTTAATCACCAAACATACTCTTGATTATAAGGGAAGTTCAAAGGACCATTAAATATCAATTATTTAACACCACTACAGTTCAGGATTGACCACCTAACACGTCTTACAATAGAATTTCAATCATTAAACCTTTTTTTTACCAATCATCGGGTTGTTGGTAAAGAAACGCACCATCAAGATTGTTTCTATTGCAGCAAAATGGGCCGCACAAAAAAATAGAAAAGCAAGCGCGTGAGGGGGAAAGAAAAATGCAATGTTGGTGAGTGATCATAATTTAAAGTGATAAAAGCCAAAATATACGTTTCACATCTTTAATAAGGTTGGCTCTGGCTTAAGAAGGTACCAAGAGTGAGAAAATGAAAGCGACCAAAACAATCCGAAGCAAACACTTAATAGGATCAGTAAGATAGAACATAACTCCCTAAGAACATCAATTACACTGGGTAGAAGGGACTTACACAGAGAAGTGCCCAAGAGCATGAAAATAAACCTATAACACGAGGGAAACACATAAAATAAAGCAAATACATATTTACACCAATTAATTAAGAAGAATCAATGCACACAATGAAGGAGCGCACTTAAACAATTAATACTACCAAAGTAGTTACGCTACGCACAGACACAGCTTAACCATAGAAAAGGAAATCTAAACGAACCCCAATTACATAAGGGAGTTCAGCTAGATGTCTAGAAGGAGGGTAAATATTCGCAATGTTAAATAGAACGTACCAAAGAAAGGTGCTGATCAGGTTAAAGACAAATTTTTTTGATAAAATCCCACAGAACTGCCACAGATCTACCACAGAACTACTACAGAACTACCCATAGTCGAGCCAACCAAGTACACTACAGAAATCTTTCAGAAAATAGTAATTATCCTGGATTACAATGCCACACACACACATAATCACATACATAACCAAGAAGATCAAGAATGAAAATATGAAACAGTAACAGCGAGCTGAGTAGGCACACCAGAATGACAAGATGAGCAATAATCAAATCCATGGCTACAGGATAATAGTTTTTCTCAGCAAGTGCAAATTGACAGAACTGTCGGAGAGCTCAATTAGATGGAGGGTTCGCGTTTAAGTTTGTCATCCACGGCCAAACTATCAATATCATCAAGCAACGAGTAAAAGGGATGAAGAGAATTAAAATTCACAAGACCAAAGTAGTACCATGGGAATAAAAGAACAGGAAAAGGTTTAGAAGATAAATCACATGAGGGTAAACACAGGTACAGCCAAAAGACCAACCAACTTCAGCAAAACACAAGTTAACTCCCACCAGAACACCTAATCAAAATGAAAACGAACGTGAAATACGCCTCAGATCAGTTGACCAACAGGGAATAGGAACCGTGTCTTGCACAACATAATCTACCGGTTGTCTTTTAGGGTCTTGACACAATTCGGACTAAAAATAAGTGACATCACTATCACCCTGTTGCTCTACAGCAGACAGGTACCAATGCCTTTTCCTAGGAGATGACGTAAATAGAAGAATAAATGCCAGTACATGAGGCAGGACGATAGAGAACTTTCAATAAGACAATGAAGAAGGAAGGCTACCCACATACCACATGATCGTTTAGCGGAAATACTCTAGTATTGATCCAGAGTTTCAGCAAAATAATCCCATACGTATTCGATGAAACACAGAACGACAGATGTTAAAACAACCATATCAACAAGCATCAAATTACACTAAGAAACACCTAGAGCGGCAGGTTGATATTGAGTGAACTTTACAGCACAATAATGGAATACATGATGACGTCTGAGAAATAGGTTATGCAGGAAAACAATGAGGTGGCTGAACCAGAACACAACAGGTAACCAGCTAGCTAAATCCAGCGTGACACACTATTCTACAAGAGTTGCGTGAGCAAGAATATAAATAATTCCAAAATGTAACAGGACACAGATGAAATCACCAGGCCATACAACCTTCTATCAAAGTGCCATTACCGCCCAATAACTACTACACAACATTAATAACCACAATACTTCCAGAAACGTTTGTCAGCCTTTCAGGGTTTAAAAGATTACACTATCTTAAACAACATGCTAAGAAGTCATCCAGTGACCTTAAATTTACATTCAAAACAACTCTTCGGTACCGAAATAACATCACCAGATACAGGCCGAGCACCATACCTATCACGGCTGAAGAAGGATATTTCTCAGGTTAAGGACCTTTCTTTGACAGCGCTATACTACAACAACAAGTAGATAAGGTAGGATTCCCTACACACTACAAACAACACACAACTCGAGTAGAACCGCACGGGACAGGAAAATAAACCAATAATTACAAACAAGGGACCTGGCGAATAAAGGTTCCAGCAGAGCGCAGAACTAAATATTTAACGTGAGGCCAAAGAAAACAAAAATGGAAAAGATCCTTTCAACAGCAATCAAAAATCGTTACGAAAATCTTTAGATAGGGCAGTATACAGGCGAGCCAATCTCAAGAAGAACTCTCGACTCCCAAAGAGATGGGTATAGTTGAGAAGAGGGCACCAGAATTATTAGCGTTAGTGGAGCACCAATTACTAACAGTCAGACAGTGGAGAACCAGAAAGATTCAAGTCATGTACAAGACAAACAGTTTACCACTCCCAACACTGATCGACAGCGCTCCTTCACAAGCAACAACTGCCGCCAAAGATTTGGCACAGAGAAGGCGTCACTAACAATTAGTAAGGGTTTCTCAAACCTACACCAATTAATAACATGATATTACAACGCGAAGCATATCCTGCGATGAGTGCACTATTGCCCTACTACCAGCACGAGTGAGCAATCATACAGTAGAAATGAAGCCAACAGCCATAGACAGGAGAACAGGCATGAAAACACAGATAAACATAATGCATAACATAACAATGCATTCTCAAATCATGATCAACTTCGATAACTTCAAGTTATGCAGATTTAAAATTTTTAGGAAGAACAGTCCAGGGTTGTATACAAACCAAACCAACCATTGGATGGTAACAAGAAATAGACCCTCGCAGGGCGCGGAGAAGTAGCACACGCAGAGCAAATATAACCAACAAAATTTAAATTAATAGCGGTAGATTGATTAGTAAATCCCAATACATCAGTGCTACGGGACATTAATATGGTAATTAAATTTCACATGCCAAATTCGCTTCAGCACGAAATATCAACAAGAGACCATCTACAGGATATATTGTTCACACTTTATCAAAGGTAAACCTCGCGCAGTAAACCATCGTAAGTCGGGGACCCAATACAGACTTTTCTAATCAGAAAATATTTGCATGTTTTTCTCAAACTCAGGACAATCATCACGCCATGATTTTCTAAGGGAAACATATTCTCAACAAGAATAATTACATAACATACTACATATGAATTAACCATACTTTGCCCACTAAAAGGTAGTTCTTAGACACATTTTCAAACCAGTACAACACACATTACCCAAGGTTGCACCAACAGGGAACTAACACAGATACAGGAGATAAGAACTGCAAAATGGTACAAGGGCCTTGATACTTAGGAGTCAGTTTAGCGGAAAATTTATTGATAGCTTTACTAACTGGGTAACATTTGATGAAGACTTGGTCTCCAACCTTCAACCTTGTTGATTTCCTACCTTCGTTGTACCGTTTCTTAGCCTTCACGTACGATACCGATAAATTTCTCCTTGCTTCATCTCAAATTTTCTGAAGATCATTGGGTTTAGACAGGTCAGGAAGAAGGTCATCAATACCAAGTAGGTTGGACATGGGTGAATACGAGGGGTAACCAAACATGAGAGACATGGGCGTCTTACCATGAGATTAATGTAAAGCTGAGTTGAACGCGTGGGCCAACCAATGCAGGCAAGTGTCCCACTTGGACTGATTGTTGTGATGATTCGCAATCAAAACTGACTTTAGATTCCTGTTCATTCTCTCTGCGTAAGATGGGTTTCGATAGTATGGAGTGGTAGTAACATGTGAGATGCTCAACTCGAACAAATATTCCTGAACGAATGGCTAGTGAAAGCACTGGCGATGTCGGAGACAAAAAATTTGGGAGGACCAAAGAATGCAAAACTTGAGTTCAAACAATTGATAGATGTTCGAGTGTTAGTAGATCTCGTAGGGACAATCCAGCTGAACCGAGAAAAAGGCATCAATGCACACAAAAACATAGGTGTTTCCCAAGGTAGATCGGGGGAGCGGGCCCAGGAAATCGATGAAAAGCCTTTCCATTGGGCGAGAGGCTTGCGAAGAAGATAAAAATCCCACACGGTTGTTCAAGCTCGGTTTACTAATAGCACAGGTTTGACAAGATTTCACCATGGTTCTAATATCATTGTCCATCTTTTTCCAAATGAAGAACTGTCGAATCTTTTCCCTTGTTTTGAACGTACCCAAATGTCCACCAATAGAAGAGCAATGATAATATGTGAAAACGACCAGGACAAGTACCCTAGGAACAACATTTTGAAATCACGGCCCATTCGACCTTTACAACAAAGAATACCCTTAACTAAAGGGTAAGGCTTTACTACAGATCCATCGTTAAATTTGTCAATGATCTCCTTCAAATCTGGATTAGTTTTCTGATGATCTCCAATTTCATGATATAGTAGAGAAAGATCCGGAAAGTAGGCACTGACTCCAAGAACATTAGATTCGAATTTTTCGTCATCAGATTTTACATCCGTACTATAATTACCCTCAAACATTCTACTTAGACCGTCGGCTATGACGTTTTCAAAAGCCCGTATATGCCTAACATTGAAATTGAGAGATGAAATCCTCAGTGCCCATCTAGTGATTCGGCCAGTTCTTTTGGGTCGATTCAATACCCACGAGAGAGCTTGATTGTCGTTCTCGAGATCAAAATTGACATTCTCGATGAAGATCCTGAATTTTTCCAGGGTAAACAACACGGCCAGACATTCCAACTCATGAATTGAGTATTTATTTTCTAGGTTGGTGAGAGTCCTAGACACATAAGCCACGGGCCTACGTCCATCTTCATACACTTGTAGGAGAACACCAGCTATCGCTTTGCCTGAGGGGTCAGTTTGCACAATGAATCTTTTATTAAAATATGGAATTGCTAAAACAGGAGCATTCACCAGAGCGAACTTCAAAGCTTCAAAAGCTTCCTCCTGAGGACGACCCCAGAAGAACTTGGCATCTTTAACGTCTGAGATGATTTAGAGGAGCTGCTATCTCTGCAAAATTAGGAATGAACTTCGACTTTTTAAGGGTTTGAAAGTCTCTAATAGCCTGAGTCCTAGAGTGGTCGATGGAGATACCATCGGAGGAAACCACATGTCCAAGGAAAGACATACTCAGCTTAGCAAACGCTACATTTGACAACTTGACAGTTAGTCCAGTTTTCCTCAAGCGATCCAGGACTTCTCTAAGGTGTTCGACATGTTCTTCAAAGGAATTTGAGAAATTCACGAGGTTATCAAGATAATTAAAGACGAATTTGAACTTAATATCTGAAAGAATCGAATCTAACAGTCTCGTGACAACGGCGACACCGCACGAGTTCTCAAAGGGAAGCCTCAGAAATTCGTAAAGGTTCCAATCAGTAATGAAGGCAGTCAGTGTAATGGATGACTTTGACAACGGGACTTGGTAATAGGCCTGATTGAGGTCTAACACTGTGAAAAACTTGGCTCCCGAGAACCACCCAAAAGAAGTGTGCAAATCCGGTAAAGTGATGGATTTCAAGATGATCTTGCGGTTCAAATCCCTGTAATCGATAATTGCCCTGAACACTCCAGAGGGTTTAGGTACCAGGAAGACCGGGGATGCATAGGGAGAGGTAGACGGTCTGCTGACTCCGTCAGCTAACATTTGGTCAATAATATTTTTAAGCTCGAGCATACGAGGAGGTGAAAGGCTGTAAGGAGGGGATCTGGCAGGTGTGTTTTCTGATCACTCAATCTGATACTCGAGAACATCAGTAACTCCTAACTTAATATGGAACACACCAGGGAAATCATTACACAGAACTCGGATACTTTCAGCTTCCTTCTTACTTAAATGGTTGAGATCTAATTTATAAATTTCATTAATTTCTTACGGTACTGACTCAACTACATAGGAAACCTTCATTGCACACGAGGGAAGATCCCTTAAGTTAAATTTGGAATTAGGGGAAATTTAAAGGAAAAGATTCTAGCTTGAAGATTCAAAACTAGTCCGGTTTTCGACAAGAACCCTGCCCCGAAAATCATGTTGCAGGACAGGATAGGTGCTACAAGGCACGTGATTTTTCATGTGCAATTTCCTATTCTTAATTTTACTTTCACAGCTCCCACAATATCCATTTTGTTCCCATTAGCAGCCACACACTTCACGCCAACAGGTAATAATTCATGCAGTTTACAAGCACTCTTCAGTTTGGAATACCATGCAAAATTAATCACATTGACTGTACTACCCGAATCAATCAATGCTAACAATGGTTCATTATATACTTCAGCATCAGTAAAGGTACTCTGGGTAACACCACTGGTAGTAATCTTATTACACCCTTGGGGACAGATAACCTTATCAGGGCCCGGAGATATCCTAAGATTAGAATTTTTACTCTTTTTTCGGGGAACACCTAGTCATTGACCACAACTTGGAGCCGACAAGGGGCATTTATTCTTAAGATACTGAGCAGATCCACAAGTATAGCAACAACCCCTACAGTTGCGCTTAACAATAGTACAAGCATTCCTCAGGTGGTTCTTAGAACCGCAGTTGAACATTTCTTAGCATTCGCATCCTTATACATTTGAGAGGGGACAGGATAAACAGGTTTGGCAGGAGGGGGTAAACTTACAGGTCTGGAGGCATCTCCATGCTTGACATCTTCAACAAATGAGCATGCAACCTCCAGTTCGTCAAAACTGGTTGGGCATTTACTCAAGGAGAGGTAGGAACGGTATGAGGGAGAGGTCCCTTTTAAAATCCTTGCCACCATTTCTTCTTCGGGGACAGGTATTTTGAAAACCTTACAGTAGAATCTGAGGATACATTTTTTCAATACCGATTCATGAAATTCATCAACCTTAAGTTTCAGGGAAATGGCCTCTGAAATTTCCCTTTTCAGAATACCTTCACAATGGGAGAAAAGAGCTGGAATGGTGCCCAAATCATCGATAGAATACACCTTACCAGAATCCTTCATATCTACTAAAAACCTCAGAAAACGGATGCTTTCCTCAACAGAATCTACAGAGAAGTTTTTCATGCCATGGAAATGTTCTTTTAAGGGATTGTAAGAGGAAGTGAGACTCATTATAGACAACAAACTTTCCAGGACAGGAGAGGTAGCACGACACAAGCCAGGGTTATTAACAGGGGTAACTACATCATTTGAGGAACAGTGAGGAATAGATTCAGATGGATTTCCCGTTTGACAAATTTATAAGTTATCCTTTTCTCTGCTGGCAATCATCAGGTCAAGCTCAGCAGGGATACTAGAGGCAATAGTCAAATATTTGGTGCATTGAGAGATGAACACAGGTTCATGTTTAAGCAACAACAGGTCATGGATCCTTCCCAAGTAATGGTATACTGTAGCCTTTAAACGGTCCATTTGTGCTTTAGTAGGTGACAATTCCAAGAACTCTTCCCGTACCACCTCAATTTCAGACACTGGATAAGTGATAAAATGAAGTGACTCAGCAATATTGCTGAGGCGAACAGGAGAAGGACTAATAGGCACCTGAATTAGCTCAGAAAGAAGGTTAGCACACTCAGGAACGGAACCGGGAGGATTAGCTCCCCGTATGGCTATCGCGTACGTTAACTCGGCCTTACGCAACTTGTGGGGAAACAGGACCGCACGAGCCATCGTGAAAGTTCATGAAACAAAATTACAAAAAGTTAGTGAAGATAAATGCACTTCTGTTCACAAGAATAATAGTGACCTTCAAGACCTTTTGCCTTTCTGCCACCACTCAACCATTTGACACACCGAACAGGCTTCAAGGAAAGGTGGATACAACCGACATACAGGTTATTAATAGTAGAACAAGCGCACCACTGCACCACCCAAGGTAAAAGGTCCGGCGCAAGAGAAACAAACAGGAAGCGTCACATAACACTACACACCCAGAACAAAATTTAAACAATTTAGAAACAGAGTAAACTTACCTCCAGGTGGTAGAAAACAACAACAAACCGGTGGATCAAGCTACCAACTGTCAGTGTGTCAAATAATTAACGAGCAGAAACAAGACAAATCTTTCTCCTTTTTTAAGAAAAGTATAATTCATAAACTCAAAAGGGAATTAACAGATAAAATTACAGGTCATGCTCGAAGATTTAACAAGATACAATATAGGTTAGCTGAACTAAAATAAAATCAGTTTGAAGTGGAATATGAATCAAATTATATTTAAAACCACAAGAGATTAAATTAAATTAAATCAGCTGTTTTAAATCCACAGCACAATTCCAATGGAATTCAAGTTGAACTAAACATTTTAATTAAAGGAAATTAAATTAAAAACCGCCGGTCGGTAAGAAAGGAATTGAATAAATGAAAAGGCACAACAAAACTTTAGGTTACCTTCGCAACGACCACAATCACTTCTGAACTTCTATACCGTTAAAATTAGCCAATATTTTGGTAGGGTATTGAAATTACAACCTTTATTAACCTTTCCAATTACACCTTGAGAGATATTTTCTTACTTTCTTGAAACTCATTTTTTCTAACAGAGAGACCAGGTACACTGAGAGGTCCAGCGCACCATATCAAAACTTTTAGTAAAATACCCGAAGGGAAAGGAAAAATCCCAGCAAAACAAACAGGGGAAACGAAAATAAATAAGCGTAAATGAGCTCCAAAGATAAAATCAATCACCCCAACACGGGTTACATCAAACCACAAAGCAATATCACAAGGGGTAGTCCACCATATTCAATCATAATCATCTCTTTTTCAAAAAACAATTATCATCACCAAGGATACCATAGATAATCGTTATACAGGGCCAGGACCAATCCCGGGGGAAGACAACTATGGTAGGAAAATGGATGCTGGTAAGCCATAAACCATCCCCAAATACACGTAAAAACCCGAAAATGAAATAAGGTAATTAAATAAAAGGAACAAGAAAGGATTTTAATACGAAAGATATCCCACCCTGATAATCCTTACTGAAACTCCCATGTATTAACCCACTTTTAAAACCAAGATATCTGAAACAGAAGTAGCATCAAAAGCTGATCATAATAATACTAATAATAATTGTTACCGTGGTTTAGTGGATCGGCAGAGGTGAAAGAAGATGCGGGGGTGAATGGCTCTAACTACTTTGTCAAGAAAGAATTTAAACAGAAATGGAAGGTTATATTTTTTGAAAAGCAACAAGTTAACAAATTCTCACTTCTTGAGATAACAATAACATAGCAATTTTTAAACAAGATTCAGAACAGAGAAAAAGAAAATTTTAAATCTTTACCACATTTCGGTTACAAGCACTTAGTTTTACAATTTTTAGTGGTAGCTCAAAAACCCAAATTTGTTCAAAGGGGCAGAAAACCTCTACCACATAGAGCACTTGATCCCAACTGTTTAAACGTCAAGCCTCCCAGAGGACTTCTTACAACACCAGAAAAGAGCAGACGCACGCTCAGTTTTCCAAAGGTCAGACTTTACAGTAAATTGTCATCAAGGCCCAACTTACAACAAATGAAACAGGCGTATCTCGCACCCAATCTACTGGGCCATAGCAGAAAATAACAGGTTAAGTAATTGGCCCGCAACACTAAGTTGAATGGAGACTTGTTCTTGCACTCCTACACATACATTCTTAAAACCTAAGAGGCACTAGGGTGATGAAACAGGGGCAATTCCCAGACTATGGAATAAATTTAACACATTAAGGAAGAGTAGAATATCAGTTACCAAAACGTAGTCACTTCAAATCAAAATGAAGGGGAGCTCGAAAGGGTAAAGCACTCTCCATTCTCGATTTATAGTTAAAGATATATGAAGTTTTTACATAAACTTGAAGAAATTTACATGTTTATAGAGATAGGTTACGTGGTAAAGGTTTCTGACCTTCCCCGCGGATTAAACTGCTGAGCTAGCAAGAAATAAAGATGTTAAGCGGCCATTACCTTACCTAAGAACTGCTGCCTGAAGAAAGAGGCGCTCCCCGCCTCCTGCTACACGTCCATACACTAAGTTAGATGTTGATGAAGTGGCAGAGAGACAAGAAAATCAGCAGTTTTTATACCCTCGGGGAAGATTCGAAACCCTTCATGAATAATTAGGACACATCCACAGGCGTTTAATGGTAGCTTACAGTTACACATCAAAATCGAAGATGAAAGACACGATTGGTCAAAAATGAGCAAACATTGACCCCGCAATTACAGAAATTCTGGATTGGCTAAGTTCAAAACTGGCGGAAGGAAGTATTAATATTGCCAACCCACAAATGAAAGAACGAAATTTAGTAAGGACAAAAACTTATGAGTACAAAATTTCTTCACATAAAGTTCGTTCACTTCGCACCAGGGTGCATGATCATAGTTTTTTAGTAGAGACATCTATGAGAGAATGTCCACACTTCTTGATAAATAGAAAACAAAAACAAGTCGAAATTCACACAGTGACATCTTCAGAGACAAGGTTTAAATAAATCCAGTTTTAAGTTCATAGTTTTTCCTGTAGAGGAGTACTTTAAGGCGGAATTTCAAATGTGCGGCGTAGAGGTGTACGAGCCGGTACAATAATAATAATAATAATAATAATAATAATAATAATAATAATAATAATAATAATAATAATAATAATAATTTAAATTCCTCATTTCTTACTGTTCTTTACAATTTTGCCCAAGAAACCATTTAAATTCCTTATCGTGAAGGGAAATAAGGGACATAAATAAGCAAAACTAATACATTTTCAACCCAATGTATGAAAACACAGTATGTTCATGAAATTTTCACAAGAAGGTTTTATCATAATTTTCAGGCTCTCTTCAAAGAAATCACTGAAGTAGTTCACTCCGGGTGAGGAATACCAAGGTAATTTTAAAGATGTGGACTTACATTTTAGTTGCTTCAGCAGTAGAAAAGTTTCAGGCTTGGCCAGGCTACAGCGAGTGCAAGGTTTCGCTTCCCTAGCTCTCTGGGGTCGAGGGTATTTCCAATATGGCCGTCTCAAAGCGCTGATTGGCCGGAGCAAGACGAAGGCGTTGAGGCAGCAGATAGTTACCACTCTGCCGAGAGGTGGCAGAAAGAATCAGAGCTTACACGCTCTCGCAGAATTAAACATCACAAATAATTGTGAGAACACAGTTTAAGTAATAGAATAATTGACACGAATTTCTATGCCGTAATAGGCTATGCCAAAGCATAGATAGAGAGGAGACTAATACGAAACCTCGGATTCAAATTAATCGTATTTAACAGTGTCGTCGAACTTTGATTCTCTTTTACGAACGTCCAGATTCTTAAGTGAGCATAAACTCAGTACTGTATTTAAACGATCTGGTTCATTTAACATTCTTTAATTATTCCGATAAGACTTGTGTTGAGCCAGGAAGAACAGTGTATTCTTTTGCCATTTTCGATAGTGAACGGGACTAAATTCACGAAACTTATTCTTTTTCCTTTAATGCTGTGTTAAAACGGGATACCTTCTCTTCTACGTCGTTACGTCGTTATTCGGACATTGTTCTCACACTTAACTTTAATAAGGTGACTTTATTTTACGTGGTTAATACATCACAAGTTTAATTTTGAGTTCAACTTAATCCGTCGGTAACGACTGTGTTCTTCCAATTAATTAGCGAAATCCCACTGTAAAGACAATTGAGTGCAGCTTGTGACTCGTTGAAAATCGCTAACCATAATCTCATTTGTGCAGATCACTTACTTTGAATCCATTTCATACCCCAGTGCCGCATTACAACCAAGACCACGAGTGGTCCTAGACCATCCAGACCTCCGAGATATTCGAGACCGTCTAGATATTCGAGACTTTCTAGATATTCGAGACCGACTCGAAAGTTGGTGGCACGATGAGCAAACATTGCGACCCCGCAATGTATCAGGACCAGTTAAACCCCAGGAGAAGTACTCATTGTAACTGCTGTGCTGAGGTGATGTTAAATTCAGACTTTATTTTATGAATAATCATTTTAAAAAATGTGCATTCCATTATATTTATCTTACTTCCCTCTCCTCTGTAACAAGTCAGATAAGGACCGGTCACCCCTGTGCCGAATCTTGTGTTCAGCTAGCCATCGAAACAAACTTTTACGGTTACAGAGAGGGCTCCCCAGACGTGAAAAACTCGATCTGAATAGAGGGCACATAAGTATAAACGACACTGAGATGTGATAGGAATCGACCTGAATCTAGAGTGCACAAGTATAAAATCAGTCAGCATAATAGACACTTAAATGAAGTTCAGACTTTCAGAACTTGAACTGAATAAGTGTACAAATAGATCTTATAATCATTTTAATCTGATGTACAGGGACATTAATTTTCAGATCGTACTAATTTTAGTGAAGTGCAGTGATAGAAATATCAACATTGATCGTGTGCTATTTAATCAGAGTAATCTTGAATCAACAGACTAATTTCGAACTTAGTTGAATTTATTCAAAAGTAATACTTGGTAATTTAAGGAAAATGTACTACCACAAATACTTTTTCAAAATGATACAATTGGACTTTCTTGATTTTTGATGTTGTATGTGAAATATTTGCCAGTGTCTAAGTGATTATTTTACAAACTGTCTACCATTGAACATTAATGGTGATATTTGCAAGTTATGTGCTTGATTATTACTTGTCTATGGTATTTTTGTCAAATATATTATTGCCAAAATGGAAAACCTATTAGCAGCCTATTAGCGTTAACTTGGAAGCACGTATTAACGAGTCCAATACCAATTTTGAAACTCGTATTGCTCAGATGACAGAAAATATAGATAGTAAGTTTTCTGAAATAAATACGATCCTTGAACGCAGACTCGCCAAAGATGGTTCAGAGATCTAAAAAAGATTCTCTGATACCAATGCTAAAATTAATTCTCAATTATCTGACTTGTTACAGAGGAGAGGGAAGTAAGATAAATATAATGGAATGCACATTTTTTAAAATGATTATTCATAAAATAAAGTCTGAATTTAACATCACCTCAGCACAGCAGTTACAATGAGTTACATCTAAAAATAAGCATGAATGAAAGAATTTCGGAATCTAACACCAATTTAGGACAACGTATTCAGGAATCCAACACTATTTTAGAAGCCCTCCTAGGTGCTCGCATTAACGAATTCAACACTAATTTAGAAGCTCGCATAAATAAATAACACGTTAGCCTATGTACTCACATTAATGAGTCCAACACCAACTTGGAAGCTCGCATTAACGAGTCCAACACTAACTTGGAAGCTCGCATTAATGAGGCAAACGCGGCTACTAATCAGCTCGGCGTTAACTTGGAAGCACGTATTAACGAGTCCAATACCAATTTTGAAACTCGTATTGCGCAGATGACAGAAAATATAGATAGTAAGTTTTCTGAAATAAATACGATCCTTGAACGCAGACTCGCCAAAGATGGTTCAGAGATCTAAAAAAGATTCTCTGATACCAATGCTAAAATTAATTCTCAATTTACTGAGATTAATGAATGTCTTACTCGCGATTTAGACACTTTACAAGAGGACATAAAGAAACAAGTTGTTGCAGATTTAAAGACTGATTTTCCTACCTCACAAAAAATTGATCAGGTAGGGAGTTTAAAGGCAGAGTTCCAAAAATCACACGCACATCTTTCGCATGCACAAGCTAAGATCGCGTCAATACAAGATAATATTCGTGAGTCTTTTAAGAGTGGTATTCACAAGTTAACTAGTGAAGTAGACTTTCTAAAACCTAAACAAGAAGAGACTGACAAACATGTTAAATCCCAACTGAATAACGCACACGTAAGTCACGACGTTGCCGAAGTAAAAAATGACCTCTAAAAAGAAGTTAAAGACGTAGAAACTTCCATTAGTGGTCAGGTCAGAATCATTAAATTAGATCTACAAGGTAAAACTGAGACATTCAGTGATTCATTTTCCCAGATGGAAAAGACGTGGCAGCACCAAGTGTTCTAGATACTAGCGAAAACACTTCTCACGTTTCTCAGATTATACGAATGTCGGATGTCAAACCTGCGAAGTTCTCCGGAAAGGAAGAATATACTGCGAAGGAATTTCTCCTTAACCTTGATGAATATTTTTAGAGAGTCAAGTGAGATCTGATTGTAAATTAAGAATAGCTTCCCGATTTCTAGAAGGAAGAGCGCTAACATGGTACACAGCGTTCACGTTTAATATTAAAACTTACGATGGCTTTAAAGAAGCACTACTGAAAAGATTTTGGAACTCAGAAATCTAACACTTAATTAAGTTGCAATTGTATTCAAGAAAGTACAACACAGCAATTAATTCCTCACGCTATTCCGATTTTTTACTCTCTCAATTAAAGAAGATACAATTCCTTGATCCACCTGCGTATGTTCAAGTGATTCTCGTAGCAGCTAATGTTCAAGATTTAGAGCAGGTTGACGATGTTCGTAGGAGGGTTGACACCGCTCACACATAGAATCCCATTAAGAGTAGCAAACCGAAAGAAGTCAGGAATAATCACGTGGAAATAAGGTCACAACAGAGACCGAATCCCGAACCGCGCTTGGAAACGGAACAGAGGAGAGTTACACCCTCTCGCTTCCGTAGATTTCGGAGACGCCCATATAAGGACAGAACGCCTTATGAGCGTAATCAAAACTGGAAGAAACCCACTGAATCAGCTGACCAAGACCGAGGTATGCAAAGGGCCGAACTCGAGAGAAGATGGAGGGACACACGCGAATACATCCAACGTAGGAATCAGGACGAAGGATTACCAGGCGCCGCTTCACTGGAATATCAAGAGAATGTTGTTAGACGGAATGAGATGTCCGAGCCAAATCCTGAACCAAAGGGTGCAATAAAAACTTCATTTTCCCAGCAATAAGATTGCCTGAAAATCAATATGAAGGAGTAGTCTCTTGCACCACAGAAATTAATTATTTGCACCTAGATGATAGTGAATTATTGTACGAAGATCCTGCTATTGCCAACCCCAGGATACAACGTAGTCTCCCAGTCATTAACATTACGCTGGGCCATCTCTTAAAGTTAATGGGATTGTACCTGAAAAATTCATCAAATATAAGACACAGGCATTCTTGACAATTAAAATCGAAGGTGTCTACTTTGAACACGTATCCTTGGTAATTACGCCAATGAAGTTTAACGTTGCTATAGGGTCTGATTTTCTAGTCAAGCATGGTGGTGTTATTGATTATCCTGCCAATACCTCAAAATTTTCAAATGCTAAGTCTGTAGAGGTACAGGTGTTAAATAATGAAGATATGAAGTGCCAGGGTCTGAATACCCATATAGTTAATTCCGAAGGCAATAAGAGCGATGCTCCGCCTATGGAGGAAGAGGGTCGACCCGATGAAGTGGGATCAGTCGAGGGTCAAGAAATGCCCATCATTGGGGATGATTTCGACTTGGGTATTAATGACTTCGTATTTTTCAACAGTGTAACTGAAAGCCCAGAGTTCAGTTCTCAAGTGACAGAGGCGACCCAGACATTGTTCGAGGAATATTCAGAAGTCTTCAATGATAAGCCTGGTGTGATTGAGATTTTTCAATACTGTCTGAATATCAGGGATTCTTCCCTATATAGGAAGCGACCGTATCCTCTCCCCGAAAAATGTCGAGAAGAAGCTAGGACTTTGATCCGGAAGATGGAGAACGATGGCATTATCTCTAGGTGTATCACTCCTTATTTAAACCCTTTGGCGATCGTAAGAAAACCAAATGTCTCGACGCGCGTGCATTGAATGAGATACTTGTGTTGGAGTACGACCGTCCGCCTTTACTCCGAGACGTCCTTAGGAAGTTCAGAGGGATGAAGATATTCTCTGCAATGGATATGACCTCATCATACTTTCATATTTTGTTGGTAGAAGATTATCGAAAATTTACGGGATTTACTTTCGGACACATCACGTATGCTTTCAACAGACTTACGTTTGGAATTAAGAACTCGGGAGTCGTGCTTATAAGGATCTTCGAAAGTCAACTATCTTACAAAGTCAAAGATATTGCTACCATTTATGTTGATGATATTCTCATAGCTTCAGAGTCACTTGAGAAACATATTGAGGATATTAGTACTGTCTGGAGTGAACTTCGAGCGAAGAACTTCAAAATCAACATGAGTAAGAGTCAGAGAAGACTGAGGTGTTATTCCTGGGTCATCTCCTCAGTGGAGATGGGATTAAGCCTAATCCAGCAAAAATCAACAGCGTTATAGACTTTCCTAAACCGACCAGAATCAGCCACGTGCGGCAATTCCTAGGATTATGCCAATTCTTTTCACAACATTGCCCCAACTATACAGAAACTGTGGCACCATTGCAATCACTATTGCAGAAAAATAATCGATAGAAATGGTCAGAAACATATGACGAAGCATATCGTAAAACCAAGTTAATGCTCCGAGAAAGTGTACACGTTGCCTATCCGAATTTTGAATGGCCATTCTGCATTGAATGCGATGCTAGCTCCGTGGGAGTGGGTGCCTTTCTGTATCAGATAAATCCAGAAAAACCTGATGTTAGAATATTTTTGTCATTTATGAGTCGAAAGCTGAGACCCCACGAAAGAGCCTACACAGTAGCGGACTTGAAGCACTTGGTCCAGTTCAGTCCCTACTTTCTTGGAGGAAGATAATCTTCGGCTACCCTGTGATCATTTACACCGATCATAAAGCACTTACCTTCATCATGTCTTCCGACATTACCAGTGATCGAGTAACTCGTTGGACGCCCTTCATCCAACAGTTTAGTATCACTGTAGTTTATCGACCTGGGAAGAAAAATATCCTTGCTGATGCTCCAAGTCGCAACCCAGTCAACACTATTACTGTTCATCCAATCGAAGTTCTAGACAAGGAAGATGAAGAGTTTCATCGAAGACTTCGATATTTACGCAAGCTCAAGTACGAGATGTCAGAATCCGAGAATTCCTTAGATTCTTCAAGGGTTCGATTCCCGTTGATGTTGACGATAATGATCGTATCTCGTGCCTTGCACGATCATTTTGCTATCAGGTTGGACTGATCTATAAGTACCTGTATCCAGCCAAGAGTAAGCGTAGGATTTTGCGCTCCTCCTAGACTCAGACCAGACATCGTGTGGCATTGTCATTCTCTATCTGCACATGCCGGCACTGATAAGGTGGTTGCTCTCATTGGAGAAAAATTTGTATGGGAATACATCGGGCGAGATGTTAGAGATTTTATCCGTACCTGTGACGTTTGCCAACGAATCAAACCTAACAATAGGTTAATGAGGTAATTTCCTAGGCCACTGAGACCAGTGAGACCTAAGAAATACTGGCTTTGGACCTGTACGGCCCTTTGCCCAAGGCAACCCGCGGCAAACGACACATCGTCGTCGGGGAAGACGTATTCTCTAAGTACACCATGCTACTTCAAATACAAAAATCAAATGCTAAGAATATTCTCCGGAGGATCAAACGGAATATTATTTCGGAAATGGGTAAGTCGGAATACTTACTTACAGATCATGGTACTCAATTCACCTTTACAGAGATTCAAGTAGCATTAGAGGACATGGACATCAAGCATATCATGAACTCGATACGTCATCCTGAGGCTAACCACGCCGAAAGGATCATGAGGGAAATCGCCAGATTCTGCAGACTCTACTGTGGGACTCAACACTGTTAGTGGGTTGTGGTTCTACTCATAATGCAGCGGGTTATAAACTCAACAGTAAACTAGTCTATTCGTTATATTCCCGTGAAGGTCCATAAGGATATTACACCCAATAGGCCATGGGATCAGCTGTTACCACCTTCTCAGGACATGGTAATCATCCACCAGGCTCCCGTGGAAGCTACGAAGGAACAACTTCGACATGCAGCCCAAATCCGAAAGAGGAGGATGAGAAACAGAGCGTTTCGACCACCACTTCGAGTGAATGATATGGTGTTAATTAGGAAACCCGCCGTCTCACGTCCAGAACATCATGTATATGCTAAATTTTGTCCCCTCTTCGTAGGACCTTACAGGATTACAGAAGTCTTGGACAATGGGGCTTATCGAGTGAGTAAACTAAATGGAATCCTGGAAGGAATTTACAACTCCTACCAATTTGAAGAAATACTATCATCGGAAACACTACAGAATAAAATAAAACCCTAATCAGATTTTCTTTTTCATGGAGAGAAGGGAATATATAACCGTAACACGGTTCTAAGTTAAAGCCCCCGATGTGTGTGGAGTTAGGTTACCCGCCGAGCGCGCTTTTCCTGCGAGCATGTCAGCTGAGAGCAGCGGGGAAGTGTGACGTCACAGACTGGAGAACTTGGTCAAGGCTATATTACGCCAGACGACGGAATGTTCGATTCCTTTCCATCATTAATTTCTTCCGAATGAACTAAGACATGAAGAAGTGAACTACGTCACCGTGTAGCCCATTTTTTATAATCATGATTCCCAAGTTTCGAAGAGACCTGTTGAAAATTACGGAAGATATCAGCAATTACAATTTCTTGGGGATACCGAATAAAAAGGCAGGTATTTCGCTTGTCAAGCCAGTTTACCTTGCGCCACAGCCGAGATCAGACGGCCAGCTGTTGGGTATTCTGCGGTCATAATGTAAGTCGTCAGTTCGACCCTCTACAAGACTTAGAATATTTTCAGTGTCGTGTGTGTGGTGATAGAAAATGCGCCTTAGTTGAAGTGTGAACAGTTGAAGAGTTTTACCATTTACGAGAACAGTGTGTCTGAAACTTACATTTTCTCACTAATACGATGTTACGCCAATATAATTTGATATTCGTATTTTAACGAAAGTGATTAACTTTACATTGAATGAATATTTAATCTTGACAAATGATAAACTGTGCTGGTAGTGGAACATAATCTAATAATTTCAGACTGTTCATGTTATTGAATTTACGGTAGTGTAGCATCACAGTCCATAGTTGTTCTACCAAAGTTGTTGGAACATTTTTCAAACTGTACGTCAATGTTACGAATGACTGATATAATTAATCGTATTTAACAGTGTCGTCGAACTTTGATTCTCTTCCAGATTCTTAAGTGAGCATAAACTCAGTACTGTATTTAAACGATCTGGTTCATTTAACATTCTTTAATTATCCCGATAAAACTTGTGTCGAGCCAGGAAGGACAATGTTTTCTTTTGCCATTTTCGATAGTGAACGGGACTAAATTCACGGAACTTATTCTTTTTCCTTTGATGCTGTGTTAAAACGGGATACCTTCTCTTCTACGTCGTTACGTCTTTATTCGGACATTGTTCTCACACTTAACTTTAATAAGGTGACTTTTATTTTACGTGGTTAATACATCACAAGTTTAATTTTGAGTTCAACTTAATCCATCAGTAACGACTGTGTTCTTCCATTTAATTAGCGAAATCCCACTGTAAAGACAATTGAGTGCAGCTTGTGACTCGTTGAAAATCGCCACTAACCATAATCTCATTTGTGCAGATGAATTACTTTGAATCCATTTCATACCCCAGTGCCGCATTACAACCAAGACCACGAGTGCTCCTAGACCATCCAGACCTCCGAGATATTCGAGGCTTTCTAGATATTCGAGACCGACTCCGAAGTTGGTGCACCATGGACAAACATTGCGACCCCGCAATGTATCAGGACCAGTTCAACCCCAGGAGAAGTACTCATTGTAACTGCTGTGCTGAGGTGATGTTAAATTCTGACTTTATTTTATGAATAAACATTTAAAAAATGTGCATTCCATCATACTTATCTTTCTTCCCTCTCCTCTGTAACAAGTCAGATAAGGAGCGGTCACCCCTGTGCCGAGTCTTGTGTTTAGCTAGCCATCGAAACAAACTTTTACGGTTACACTATATATAATAACAGCTTTTTCTGTACATTGCTCACAATTTTAAAAGGGTGGTATTTCTGTATATCGTGTCCACGGTAACAAGGAAATGCCCTTTTTAATTTTCCGTAATGTCTGTCTGTCTGTACACGCATTACGAGAAAACGGCTGAAGAGAATTTAATGAAAAACGGTATGCAAAGTCGGGGAATCAGTCGCTACAATCTAGTGATTTTATTCACGCTGAGTGAAATGGTAGTTTAGGGGAAGAACTAAGCAATTATTCTCAAATATTTATGTTATTAATGGTCGTATCGATAAATACTACATAACTAAAGTTATATAGTATTCAATTTCCGATCATTTATGTCTTATACATTGTTACCGTACCGGCTATGATCACAGAGATATTCGTGAACTAGGATTTTTGTTAATAAGTCCATATGACAGCCGAGTCACGAGAAAAGGGGTAAACAGAATCTAATGAAAATCGTTATGTAAAGTCGGAGAATAAGGAAATACAATCTACGCTATAAATAATTTTATAAGACGCCCTAACATCATAGAGTCGAAAGAAAATTAAACGTGAAGGCCGGCAATACACAAAGCTCACAAAATTGATCAACAATAACATTACATTGACCATTTTTTGTTGTGATGTGCTTTGTGTCTTCTGTTCCACTCATCTCCGATTACTGCTGCGTACCAAGTTTTTTTTTTTTAATTTGCCTTACTTCGCACCGACACAGATTGGTCTTATGGGACGATGAGATAAGGAAAGCCTAAGATTGTGAAGGAAGCGGCCTTGGTCTTAATTAAGGTACAGCCCCAGCACTTGTTTGGCGTGAAAATGGGAAACCACGGAATGCCATCTTCAGGGCTGCCGACAGTGGGATCCGAATTCACTATCTCCCGGATTCATGCTCACAGCAGCGCGCCCCTAACCACATGGTAAACTTGCCCGGTCGTACCGAATGTAAGAGCCTGCCTGAATATTGGCGGAACGTAGCTGGGGAGTTAGACAATTTTCTTCTTTCCATGGTATTCCTCTGGTCCATAAATTTTCTGATAGTACTTTTACATAACACACTGGTTCATCATAGCATTCGAGCTATTCAATTCCTACTCTGAGGCACTGACTGGAGTGAGCAGTGTGCATATTTAACGGAATAATGGCGGAGGAGTGTTCACGGCTGTCTGCGGCCTGGTCATTCCAGCTCTGGAATTTTGGTCTGTTTGATCGGCACCGTAGTACTGTTCGTTAAAAGTGAGAACATGTTTTGTTTTTCATTTGATCGAGTATTTTATATGATAACGTTTTTTTAATCGCTACATTCCTACTGACATTTTTAATGACCTATGATGACTTCAGTTAGGAAAACAACAAAGTCAGTATTTCTGAGAATCCCGTAGCGAAGCATGGGTACATCAACTAGCAATTATTATAAAATAGTCCTTGTCGACTCGTACGGTGGCGTGTTGTATGTTGTGGCTCATAATATTTTAGAGAAAATGTAATGTATATAACTTTTAAGAATATAATTCTGAAAATGAGTATTTGTTTTCAGCGTCAGCGCGAGTTTGCCCGTGTACTGAATGCTACACGACATCGTACTCTTCAGTACTCCTGTAGGCTGCAGAATGATGTCATGTTTCGAGTGTAGCGGCCTTGTATCCTAGGTGGGGTTGCCTGAATCACAGTTAATCACAGTTAAAATCACTGCTACTTCAAAATAGCAATCGCAGTTTGACTCCTGAGTGTAAAATCACTGCTAGTCACACCACTAATTGTAGGAGAGGTCGTACATTTCGGGAACAGAATGTATCGATTAGGTACCATTTCGGGAGTTGTTAAAACCATGCCATGAACTAAAGTGCTATATTGGACATACTATCAAATCAGTCACCATTCAGTATACGAGGTTGTCAAAAGTGATGCTGTAAAAGTCATTTGCTACTCAGTTTTTTGTTTTCATTTTCTTAACTCTTAACTGAATATTTTACATTTTGTTTTAAAGAACCCGTAAATGGCATTCAAGAAGTTAGAGGTGAAATTAGTGCTTCATCGTAATATTAAATATAACAGCTTGCAAAGAAATTGCAAAGAGGCGGCCTTTTTGCATTGTCATTTACATGTGACTGTGTTTTACAATTAGGCTGATATACAACAGGCTTATTATGAAAACACCAAAACTTTCCAGTCTAATTGAGTGTTCGATATTTTTCTACAAATAGGCGACTGATTGTAAAAGGGGCTGAAGTTACAATTTTCCTGCGACATAAATACGAATAACTAATTCTTAAAACATTCAAGTGTTTATTATCGTAATTATTATGATATTATGATGGTGGTTAGGAGCAGTGGAAGGAGGGTACCAGAAATTAGGAGGTTATGGCCAAGCTAAGAATTAACTCGGCACGTGGAGATTTACAAATGAACTAGGTTAGGAGTTGCAGCCATGTGGGGAGAATGGATGAGAAAACAAATCTAGGATAGCCATATCCCTAGTCCCATTAATACAATGTGTAGCAAACATATTGTTGAGCTTTCCAAGATCAACTCCGAGGCCCCGATTTGGCTTTGCAACGTTATGCCCCTATGTGTAAAGCAGATATATTCACCCTTACACTAATCTTCCTATTCCCATGTGTACAATGTGTTCAGAATTCCAAGTTCAGCTCCGTGTCCCTGAGTTAACTTTTCAACGTCACGCCTCTATGAGTAAAGCACACCTTTCTCCATTATGATCCCCATCTTATCTAGTTAGGTTAAGCCGGGATCGAATCTCGGCTTAATCCGGGAGTCGAATCCGTGCCTGTTAAGTTAAGCTTACACTCTTGTCCACGATGACTTTGGCTGTTACATTAAGCTTGCACTCTTGGGAATCGAACTGAAGTCTGTAAAGTTACAGCCCTTGTGAAGGCAAGCCTATGAGGTTAAGTACAGCACACGTAGTCAGCGTTAGATTATAACGTCGTGTGAGGTTAAGAGTGCACTCTTAGTCAGCACATTCCGTGCGGTGAAGGCATCTCTCAGGCGCGTGAGATGGAGACGGCTGCCGAACTCACCGGTATCTACTAGTGTTCATCAACCAGAATTGTTGCTTTCTTAGCACGACCCAGAGGCTTTAAGGTTAAACCTACGGAGGTGGAACAACTCTATACCCCCTGCAACACGATGATGTCAGTTCTTCCTTCCTGCTGAAAATAACCTTAGACTTTCAAAAGTGGCTTTTACGGCCGCAGATCTTACGATCACGGGATTGGAACCAGCTTTTGGGTGGTTATGGGAAGTACATATTTTTAAGAACGGAGAATTCACTCCTCCTTTAGCAGATTAGCAATCCCTATTTGCTAACATGGCGGGACCACGCAGTTGGTCTGCCACTTCTAAGCAGAGTCCTGAAGGGGCGTGCCAATCCAACTGATGAGCCCAAATTGCATGTCTGGCGTAACTCTGCAAATGCACACGGCCTGAAATACCAAAAGCTGGTTCTATAACATTAGACTGTTTCTTCAAATGTAAACTGTTCAGTAGCCGGCAAGGTATGAAATACGAGATCCATTTTGAGCTTTTTCTGAAAACAGATAATTTAAGTGCGTGCTCTCTACGACATTGTAATATACGCAAATCGGCTATAACGGTGTTTTAACGCAACGTATACTTGAGATATTTTAAATATCGTGCTGTATAGCTATTAACAGTATCTCGACTGTTGCAAAAGGATGGCTGGTTTACGATACGTCTGATATATGCAATTTGGTTTAAAAATCGTGAAGATGTCGGTACCGGTTTTCCTGTAATACGTATATATCGCAAATTCTAGGGACACAACAAACATTTAGCGTTGTATATTTTAAATCAGTTCCACCTTAGTACCACTGGCATATAAGTAGTTTATGCTCTTGTTAACATTTTGTTGTAATATTTTAGTATTGAGTTATAAATATCTGTTTGCATGTATTAATATTTATTGAAATAATATAAAATTCTCTCCCCAATTGCTGGTCATTCGTGACTGTGTTTCGTATTCTATTATTACCTGTCATCACTACATCAAGAGTAATTAAAGATTGTTCTGTTCCATGTGAAGTAAAAAGTTGCCACGATTGTGAAAAAAGAAGAATCAAGACCGGAGAATCCTGCGACAAAGTCTGTGGGACCCCACGTAAGTTATGTTGTTTGACTGAGTCCAGGAATGACACTGAAATTACTGAAATTCTCATAAGCCCGTAAGTTGTACCTGACATGGCTTTCAGTGAAAAGAAGTGCGAATTTTGGTATCCATGAATGTGGGCAGTATCAGTAATAGTGAATGCTTCAAGTGTCAAGTTTTTTCACAACGTTGAGCCCAAGTAAGGAGAGTGGTAGAACGCATTTAGCAGATGAATTTGCTTTCTTCTTTTCCAAGAATCTCTTCAAACTCTCGCACTGGTGATTCTCATCTCTGTCCCGTTAATTTCATATGTTGCGCCTATTTCTTGAAGTCTTTTTTCAATATTGGTTGTCCAGAAATTCTTGAATTTTAGTGACAAGGCATAATTAAATATCATTTTAGTGAGTCATTCATTGATGGTTCACGGTGTGGGTTGCTGTAGTCACATCCTAGTTCGTGAACCATGGTCAACGGCTGAGTGGCCTAGTAAGTGGTCCTGAGAGTCGGGATACCAGTTGCTATGGAATGGGAGTGGGCATCTCGGACGTATTCTGAGTCGTGGCCCTCCTTGTGCTCCGGCGGCTAGGACTATACAGTCCACCGGTGGTCCATTACCCCTTAGAGGAGAGATCCTCACTTCGACTATGTGCAAGTAGGGTAGCATCCTGCTTCATGAATTTACCTAGCTCAGAACATTTTAACCAATCCTCAGACCTATGGGAGTAACGGAGTCCCACTCCCATTTGACAGGCGAGGGACTCCTTGGAAACAACTTGGCGAACGAAATGGAGTTTGATGGGGAGCTATCAATTTTAATGAGGTTTGTCGAAGAAAGAAAGTAGTTCTCCCTGAGTCAGCAAAGAGGATACCTCTGGATGTGCCAGGAGTAAGTGATAGTCGGGTAAGGCGAGATAACGAGGAAGATATAGGAGATTATATAGTATACTTGACGGGTGTTAGAAAGGGAAGGGCCGAGTCTGAGGTAGTGCTGTTCATCAGGAATACCATTGCACACAACATAGTTTCTGTTAATCACATAAATGAGTGATGATGTGGGTAGATTTGGAAGTTGGAGGAATTAGGACGAGAATTGTCTCAGAGTATTCAACATGTGAGGGCGCAGATGACGATGAAGTGACATACTTCATGAAGCATTCAGTGATATCGTACTCATGGTCAACAGCAAACATAGGATAGTGATAATGGGTGATTTCAATCAAAGAGTTAGACATAGAACTGAAGAATACGAAAGGGTGATTGGTAAATGTGGGGAAGATATGGAAGCTAATAGGAATGAGAAGCATTTCCTAGTGTGGGTTTAGCAGTTACGAATATATTCTTCAAGCATAAGGCTATTCACCTCTGCACATGGAAGGCTAGGGGTACCAAATCCATAGTAAACTATATCTTAACCGACTTAGAATTCAGGAAATCTGTTAGGAATGCACGTGCTTACCGGGGATTTTTCGATGATACAGACCACTATCTGATCTCTAGAGAACTAAATATCTCTAGGCCTAGAATAGAGAAAGTGAAATCTGTCAGCAAACGAATAAGGATAGAAAATCGCCAGGACGAGGTAATTAGAAGTAAATGATTATGATTAGTGAGAAGTTTCGAACATTAGACAGTAAGCAGGTTCAGTATATAGAAAGAGAACGGGTGGCATACAGGGATGCTGCAATAGAAACAGCGAAGAAATGCTGAGTGGAATGATGAAGGACAGCAGCTTGTAAAGCTGAAAAGGAGGCTTATGAGAAATGGCTCCAAACACCGGCCGATGCAGACAGGGAACTGTTCGTAGATTAACTAAACAGAGTGAAACAAATAGTTGTTGAATCGAAAAAGAAGTCTTGGGAAGATTTTGGTAATAACGTGGAAAGGCTAGATCAAGGAACAGGGAAACCTTTCTGGACAGTAAAAAAGAATCTTATGAAGGGAGGGATAAACAAAATGAACAGTGCTTTGGGTAATTCAGGTGAACTCACAGTAGATCCTAGAGAATCCTAGAGAATTTTGAAAATATTCTCTACGTAAAAGGAAATCTTCATGGTCGTGTCGCTATTAACCGAGCTCTTGGGGAGGAGGGAAATGATATTGGTGAAAATAGGCTTGAGGTAGGGGAAAGGATGGTAAATGAAGTCCACCTTCATGAAGCAGCAAGAATAGATGAAATTAGACCTGAAATGGTGAAGTATAGTGGGATGGCAGGGATGAAATGGCTTCATAGAGTAGTGAGATTAGCATGAAGTGTTGGTAAGGTGCCTTCAGATTGGACAAAAACAGTCATTGCACCTATCTATAAGCAAGAGAACAGGAAGGATTGCAACAACTATCGAAGTATCTCATTGATTAGTATACCAGGCAAAGTATTCACTGGCATCTTGGAAGGTAGGGTGCGATCAGTCGTTGAAAGGAAGTTGGATGAAAACCTGTGTGGTTTCAGACCCAGGATCAGATTTTCAGTATGCGCCAGGTAATTGAAAAATGCTACGAGAGGAATAGGCAGTTGTGTTTATGGTTTGTAGATCTGGAGAGAAAATGACAGGGTATCGAGGGAAAAGATTTTCACCATACTGGGAGACTATGGAATTAAATGTAGATTATTGAAATCAGTCAAAGGAATTTGTGTTGATAATTGGGCTGCAGTGAGTATTGATGGTAGAATGAGTTCTTGGTTCAGAGTACTTACAGGGGTTAGACGAGGCTTGGGCACTTTTGTTGTTCGTAGACTGCATAGATCATCTGCTGGAACGTATAAAGTGGTCAGAAGAGATTCGGACTGGTAAAAATGCAGTAGGTATTCTGGTCTAATGCTGAAAACTTGGTCTTGTTGACAGATTGTGCCGAAAGCCTGCAGTCTAATATCTTCGAACTTGAAAATGGGTGTAATCAGTATGGTATGAAAATGAGCCTCTCGAAGACTAAATTGATGTCAGTAGGTAAGAAATTCAACAGAATTGAATATCAGATTGGTGATACAAAGCTAGAACAGGTCGATAATTTCAAGTATTTAGGGTTGTGTTCTCCCAGGATGGTAGTATATTAAGTGAGATTGAATCGAGGTGCAGTAAAGCTAATGCAGTGAGCTCGCAGTTGCGGTCAACAGTATTCTGTAAGAAGGAAGTCAGCTCCGGGACGAAACTATCTTTACATCGGTCTGTTTCCAGACCAACTTTGCTTTACAGGAGCGAAATATGGGTGGACTCAGGTATCTTATTCATACGTTAGAAGTAACGGACATGAAAGTAGCAAAAATGATTGCTAGTACAAACTGGTGGGAACTCTTAATGGGAAGATAAAGGCTAAGGTAGGAATGAACTCAATGGATGAAGCTGTACGCATAAACCGGCTTCGATGGTGGGGTCATGTAAGGTGAATGAGGGAGGATAGCTTACCTCAGAGAACAATGGACTCTGTAGTGGAGGGTGGGAGGAGGAGGGGGAGACCTAGACGACGATGGTTAGACTCAGTATCTGACGATTTGAAGATGAGACGTATAGAAGTAAACGAGGCCACAGCACTAGTTACAAGTACAGGATTGTGGCGACGTTTAGTAAATTAACAGAGGCTTGCAATCTGAACGTTGAAAGGAATAACGGTCTGTAATGATAATGTATGTATGCATGTATGTATGTAAAAATAAATTTAATAGAAAGGAAGTTTTAAAAGTAGGAATATTGGGCAGTATCGAATGGTTGGTAAGGAAGGCATGAGTGAGCTTTTAAGTAATTATGATCGATGGAAAATTGAAAATAAAGATATAGAGAGGTATGCACCTTTTAAAGCGCAAAAGGAATGGCAGAGATGCTCTCTGTATAAGAAAGAAATTGAAGGAGATTTAAATTACCATCTGCGATGACATCTGGTTTTATTCCATGTTGGAACTAACGTAAGATTCTCTCACAGATTTCAGATTTTGTCTTTCACGAATCTCAATTACACCGGAGTTTAAGCTCGCCACGAACATCCATCCCACTTCGCCTCCGACCCCGTACCAGTAACAGAACAGCAATAAAAGTTGAGACACTCTTGTGAACACATCTACTCGAAATGGGTGGGTGCGCGAGTTACGGCTGATACTAATGATTCAAGTACATGAATGGAATGTCTGTGTCTCGTAAATGATGGGCCCAGGACTTGTGTTCCTAGTGACGTTTTGCGTTGATTTGTCACTCCCAATTGCATGCCACTTATTTGAGAACAACCTGTAGATAAACCGACCGTAGCTTAGTTGTTGCAAAAGAAGGGGTCTAACGTCAAACAGTGATTGATTTTCTACGAATGATTTCGCAATAGGGAACATGTCGGAACCTGTATTCCGGTAGATGGATATTCTAGAAAAGCGGCATCATATGACACTTTGCCAAGAAGACTTTTGTCCCATTCTCTTCATGTTGGAGGAATATATATGGATTATTTAGTACCCAGATATACTAGTAAATTTGAATGTAGGCCTATATAATTTTATTTTTGTACCACGTAGCTGAAATATTTTTAACATTTTGATTTGCAAACAACTAACTTATTGTCTTGTTCACAAGGATTTGTGAACTGGGCGAGGACATTACTTGTTTTGAGCATGCGCTACTACAGGGACTTAAGACCTTCTCCAGTTCACACGGAAAAGTTCTCTCGTTGGTCATACGCTCGTTGTTCAATAAAATTGTGAAATATTAATACATGAGTTGAGAATTCATTTGGGAAGTTCTAGAAGAAATATCTTAATATTGGTTTACAACACCAGTGTTTTTATTAAACTACTAAAACAATAGTATTTGCAGGGAGTGGCCCTTGGAGAACTAAAATGGCTACAAAAACATTTTTAGGTTAGAGCCAAATGTGATAGCAACGATTCAGAGAAAACGATATTATATGAAGACCAATTCTGGCAGGATCAAAACGATGAAAAAGGAACTTTAAAAGTTTCATCTACCCCCTTTTCATTCGACGAGTCTCCTGCTGGACGGTCATCAGAACCAGAATGTTAGTTTCTTCCAGCCGCTTTGAACTTCAGAATCACTATTTGACACAATTTAATTCATTTTCCAAACACGTACCGTAGGACCCTAGGTAAATTACAACATCATTAACAGAGGCCCAGAATTTATTCGAAGTCGCATTTTTTTCTGATGATATTTAAGTCCAATTTAACTTTCCCGTGCCACTTTAGGAATCCAGAAACGATCAATGTTTATTTTACTGCACAGTGCTTCGTCCCTTGCATCTTAGTTCTTTAATGTTCCGTAATTTATTTTCCAGACACATCCACTTTCACGATGCAACTCGACAAATTGGACACGATAAGATATCTATTATCGAATCAGAGCTTCAGTAACATACAACAAGATATAGAGGTGCTCATGAATATGGACAAATGCCCTATTCTTGACGTCGCAGAAAATTGCTTCATTCATTTAGACCAGTTCTTCAACTCCAATTCGAATCTGAACGGAATCTCAGAAAAAACTAACAATCTATTTGATCTTTTAATTAATGTGTTTAAGTATTTTAATCTTTCGAATAGGAGGTCAATATTTACCACGAGGCACAGTACCCTATCACGTTACAGTACCCCACCACATTGTTCACAAGACCCACCTTAAACCTACTAATCCCCTAACAAGATCTTTTCCTTCCCCCCATCTTCCTCTTCTCCAGACCTATCACATTTTGTACCTCGTTCTCACAGGACTAATGTCTTTTACCACTGACTGATTTCATATTCATCAATATTAAATTTTATCAGGTATAAATCACAAGTGACTGAAATAAATTCTCGACGCTCTGGTTGACGGATATCACGTGTGAGTGTTTTAAATGACTCTTTACTTTGGAAGCCTATCGGAGCTTCTATTGAACGGATGCACAAAGACTACAAACTGAAGAAGCTTCTTTTATTCTTTGAATAATGAGAGACTTTATGTTTACTTCAATGTGTCACTGCGCCAGATTTAATTATTAAGCCGTTACTCTTCTGTTATGATACATAGTGTGAATAGTCAGTTACAGATTATATCTTTGCTTATATATTGTGATTCATTTTAAGGCTGATGAAGGCATTATATATGTCGAAACCGGTCCCAAAGTTGAATAAAATGTATTTGTAACATAAACACGTACCTCATTAGTATTGAAAAGGTTGAACCTAATATATACCTTATCGTTGATCTTACTTGAATACGGAAAAATTAATGAAGTTCATATCTTTAAATTGGACACCCGCGCGCTACTCATGTTGTTGCAGGAATGCACTGAATATGTCGGTCGTGCTCATTCTAAACACACGAGTAGTGCTCACTGGTTGCTGGCCGATCTCCGTGTAAACCGCAAAGCTCCTCTTCATGCTGGATTGCAGGAGAAATGTATTGTATAAATAACCTCTTTCATGTTCCGTATCATTCGTAACTAACAAATTTTCTGTTCCATGCGAAGGATTACCTTGTGAGGAGTGTGCGAAGAAACAGAAGGAAGACTCAACAGTCAACTGCGACTGGCTTTGTGGTGAGTACCAATCTTAATAATAAGAAATAGAGAGTAGAAAGCCGAAAAAGTTATACGATTTCCCGAAAATCTGAGAAATCTAAACTTACATCTTACATTACAGTAGGGGAGCAGTGGGCGTTCTGAACCCTCCTCCTCCTCCTCCTCAGGCCCTCCGCAGAGCCCTCCTCCACCACCACCGCCACACGCTCTCGGGAGCAGCCCCTCCTCACGCTGTCTAAGAGCGCGACTCTAACCTAACATCCGCCATCTTGGAGGGGCTTCACCTAACTTTTTATACGAAAGAGAGCTAGCCTGACCTCACGGGAGGGCCTAGCCTCAGTTATCCAGCCGGATGCCCTTCCTGACGCCTAAGAGCGCGACCATAACTTCACATTCACTATCTTGAAGGGGCTTAAACTAACTTTTTATGCGCAAGAGAGCTAGCCTAACCTCACGGAGGGGCTAATCTCAATTTGACGGCCGGCTGTCATACCTGACGCCTAAGAGAGTGAGCTTAACCTTACATCTGCTATCTTGGAGTGGCTTAACCCAACTATTGAGGCACAAGACAGCAAGCCTAACCTCATGGAAGGCCTTTACCTCAGTTTTACGGCCGGATGCCCTTCTCGACGCCAATTGCATAAGATGGCGGCCATACATGACTCCTTATGAGGCGCCTTAAGGGTGCTTGCGCAAGATGGTAGCTGCAAGAAGGCTGCTACATAGGCTCTTAGGAGACACCCTTGGGATGCTTGCGCAAGATGGCGGCTATACATGGCTCCTTATGAGAAGCAGGGTGCTTACGCAAGATTGCGGCTGCTCTTATGAGACGGCTTAAGGGTGCTTCCACAAGATGGCTTGAGACGCCCTAAGGATGCTTGCGCAAGATGGCGGACACTAGATGGTGGCTATACACGGCTCCTTATGAGACACCTTAAGGGTGTTTGCGCAAGATGACTGCGGCTCTTATCAAGAAAGCTAGCTTAGAGGCTAACGTTCCGTACTGGTTAGATTAATTATTTGGGGCTTAAATGCAAAATGTTAAATATCTCGTAAACGGTGCGTCGTAGACCAAAATGAACAAAATTCGTCTGCCCAATACCTAGGTTCGCAGTATAAGGAACATGATAGCATAAGAAAAAAGCAGTCTAATGATGAGATCAACGGTTCGGTTTCTACTTAGGCCCTTGCGCATTGACCGCTATCTAATTCTACAAGATGACGGCTGTATATAGCTTCTTATGAGACTGCTTAAGGGTGCTTGCACGAGATGGCTGCTTAATTTATGAGACGCCCTAGGGATGCTTACGCAAGATGGCTGCGACAATATGGCGGCTATACACAGCTCCTTATGAGACGCCTAGGGGTGCTCGCACAAGACGGCGGTTATACACAGGCTCTTATGAAGTAGGCTAGCTTAGAGGCTACTGCGCAAGATGGCGGCTGCTGTTATGTATGCGGTAGAGGGCAATTTTAAATTCACCGTGCTCTTTAAAACTACGTTCTTTTTGACAAGCTGCCATTTTTAATCAACAGAGCACCGTGCTACTATCTTTATCGTAGTAGTGGGCAATTTCCACGTGACAGCTGTCATCCGACATCTCGCATCGCTAACGTTAGTGCTGCCCTCTTTAGCTACCTACATTTGAAACGTAGTGGCGGATAAAACGAAAAATTTCCACATGCTTTTTGACAGCAACCATCTTTAATCAACAGAGCACCGTGCTGCTATCTTTAGCTACTACTTTTGAAATGTAGTGGCGGCAATTTCTACGTGCTCTTGTTTGGAAACAAACCTACGTGCTTTCTTGACAAGCTGACAGCGGCCATCTTTAATCGACAGAGCATCGTAATGCCATGTTTATCGTAGTAGTGGGAAATTTGAAAAATTCTAAACAGCTGTCATCCGCAATCTTCAATTAACAGAGCACCGTGCTGCCATCTTTAGCTACTACCTTTGAAATGTGGTGGCGGCAAATTAAAATTGTATCCAGCTGCCATCGTTAATCAACAGGGCACCGTGCTGCTATATTTAGCTACATACCTTTGAAATGTGGTGGCGGGTAATTTGAAAAAAATCCGTTCGCTATCATTAACTTTAGTGCATACGAGTACCTAACCTCTCATCTACCATCTTGAAGGAGACTATCCTTAGTTTACGACGAGATGCCCTTCCCGACGCTAATTAGCACTTAGAGGTTACTACACAAAATGGTGGCTGCTGTTATGACCTTCTTCTCTGTTAAGGTACAAGTTAAAACATGCATCGCGAAGGCTAGAGTGAGCACGTGCTGCAGTATTGACGTTATTGTATATGTTTAGACTTGATAGTTTTCTCAAGAGTAAGGAGGAAAAGAAATGCAATAAGTATGCATCATGAAAGCAAGAGTGTGCATGTGCTGCAGCGATGACGTCATCATAGTTGTGCACGTTTAGATTTGCAGATTACAAAAGAAGTGAATGAAACATAAGAAAACTAGAATCGAACACTGTACTCGATGTCGTTAACTTCAACATGCGTTTAGAACATTGTTTGATGTGTTAAGATCACTAAATATGTAATAACAAGACAAGAATCGAACACTGCACTCGACACAACATGTGTTTAGAACATATCAGGGATACCTTCGATCTAAGAAGATCAGATTGCCGCACATTCCTTGTAGGGCTAAATAGCTAATAGGCTAAAAGGCTAATGGGCAAAAGGGCCAAAGGGCTAATGGGCTAAAGGGCTAAAGGAGCTAAAGGGCTAAAGGGCTAAAGGGCTAACGGGCTAATGGGCTAAAGGGCCAATATGCTAAAGGGCTAATGGGCTAGTGTGGCTCTCCTCACTTTATCCGGACTTGATACCGGCTCTACATCTAGAGGCGGAGTTAACACCCTAAGGAAGGGAGGATGTTGGAAAATAATCTATACGAATATAGCTACTCTATCGACTAGATACTACAGAAGGATGACTTAGGTGAGGGTAAGCGCTGTGATTGTAGGAAGGTGTTTAAGCTGTTGTACTGCCGAGAGAGAGAGCTATTACTTAATAATACCTGCACGACGTAATTCACGATCTATTAAAAATACCTGCTTTGAACTCTGTGCAACCAGTATCATGATAGGCTCTTAGCTGTTGCAAACGTTTTACGAGTACGTTGGGGTCTTTACAGTATCTTATCACTACACAGGGAAACAGAGGCTTGTTATGAACTTTGAACCTATATGCAGACAGTTGATGTGTAGGGACTTGTTTTGATGCAATACGTGCTTTATCAGTAGCGTTTTTAGGTGCAAACTTAACTTGTTTCCATAGCAATGAAACGTTGAAAAATTCTTCTTTATCTTGCATCTCTTCTTTAGACGTTTGCACTGCGACAGAACGTGTAGTAGGCTTAGAAAATGAAGTAAAATCATCAAGCTGTATTGGCAATGAAACTTTGAGATCTTCTTCTTCCTCTTATTCTTTTCCTTCTATTTTCCCTTTACTACTGTTTTGATCAACATCAGTATACTTATTATCATAATCATGATCTTGCCTCTCATTAAGTTTATGCTTAGCAACAAAACTTGTAGCAGGCCTAGACAACTAGGGAGAATTAAGAATCTCTCGCAGAGGTGTACTTTTTAAAAATAAATCAGTGTTCGCTTGAATACGGTTGAGCTCTCTGTATTTTGTTCTCGATGAAGCTACATTACACGCGGCTTCCTGACGTTGAGCGTTGTATTCGTTCTTCCACTCTCTTCTGCAATGCTTGCATTGAAAAATTGTCCTACATGATATCTCATGACGTCTCTTGTGATAGCTTCGGGAGAATGATTTTCCACACTTCTTGCAAATATACCTAGAAATAGGGTTTTCCATGACGGACTTTTATCTTCTGCTAACAGATTCTTTTTTAAATCTGCTAGACACTTGATACTCGCTACTTCGATGATGCGAACAGCTTAGCGAATAGCATAGCACACCACGTGATCGTGACGTCATGACTACGTGCTCTTGTTGTAAACAAAGCCACGTGCTTTTTTGACAGCTGTCATCTTGACGGACCCTAACCTCAATTTTAAGGACAATAGAGCATCGCAAACCTCACTGCTGCCATCTTTACGGCGCTAAACCTCAAGGCAGATACCTTCTGCATGTCGTAGTGCGGAATTGAAAATCCAAAAGCAGAACATCGCAAACCTCACTGCTGCCTTCCTGACCGTGTCAAACCTCACTGTTGCTACCTTGGTTATACGATTTTGTGTTAGTTTACTGTTAATCGCTAAGCTGTTCGCATCATCGAAGTTGCGAGTAAGAAGTGTCTAGCAGATTTAAAAAAGAATCTGTTAGCAGAAGATAAAAGTCCGTCTTGGAAAAGTATATTTCTTGGTATTTTTGCATAGTGTGGAAAAGCATTCTCCCGAAGCTATCACAAGAGACGTCATGAGATATCATGTAAGGCAATTTTTCAATGCAAACATTGTAGAAGAGACTTGAATAACGAATACAACGCTCAACGTCATGAGGCCGCGTGTAATGTAGCTTCATTGAGAACAAAATACAAAGAGCTCAACCGTATTCAAGCGAACACTGATTTATTTTTAAAAAGTACACCTCTGCGAGAGATTTTTAATTCTCCCTAGTTGTCTAGGCCTGCTACAAGTTCTGTTACTAAGCATAAACTTAAAGAGAGGCAAGATCATGATTATGATAATAAGTATAATGGTGTTGATCAAAACAGTAGTAAAGGGAAAGTAGAAGGAAAAGAATAAGAGGAAGAAGAAGATCTCAAAGTTTCATTGCCAATACAGCTTGATGATTTTACTTCATTTTCTAAGCCTACTACACGTTCTGTCGCAGTGCAAACGTCTCAAGAAGAGATGCAAGATAAAGAAGAATTTTTCAACACTTCATTGCTATGGAAACAAGTTAAGTTTGCACCTAGAAACGCTACTGATAAAGCACGTATTGCATCAAAACAAGTCCCTACACATCGACTGTCTGCATATAGGTTCAAAGTTCATAACAAGCCTCTGTTTCCCTGTGTAGTGATAAGATACTGTAAAGACCAAAACGTACTCGTAAAACGTTTGCAACTGCTAAGAGCCTATCATGATGCTGGTTACACAGAGTACGAAGCAGGTATTTCTTAATAGAGCATGAATTACGTCGTGTATGTATTACTAAGTACTAGCTCTCTATCGGCAGTACAGCAGCTTAAACACCTTCCTACAATCCCAGCGCTTACCCTCACCTAAGGCATCCTTCTGTAGTATCTAGTCGATCGAGTAGCTATATTCGTATAGATTATTTTCCAACATTCTCCCTTCCTTAGGGTGTTAACTCCGCCTCTAGATGTAGAGCCGGTCTCAAGCCCGGATAAAGAGAGGAGAGCCACCCTAGCCCATTAGCCCTTTAGCCCATTGGCCCTTTAGCCCATTAGCCCATTAGCCCTTTAGCCCTTTAGCTCCTTTAGCCCATTAGCCCTTTGGTCCTTTTGCCCATTAGCCTCTTAGCCTATTAGCTATTTAGCCCTACAAGGAATGTGCAGCAAGCTGATCTTCTTGGAACAAAGGTATCCCTGACATGTTCTAAACACATGTTGTGTCGAGTGCATTTTTCGATTCTAGTCTTGTTATTATTTAGTGACCTGAACACACCAAACCATGTTCTAAACGCATGTTGAAGTTAACGACATCGAGTACAGTGTTCGATTCTAGTTTTGTTATGTTTCATTCACTTCTTTTGTAATCTGCAAATCTAAACGTGCACAACTATGATGACGTCATCGCTGCAGCACATGCACACTCTTGCTTTCATGATGCATACTTATTGCATTTCTTTGCCTCCTTACTCTTGAGAAAACTATCAGGTCTAAACATATACAATAACGTCAATACTGCAGCACGTGCACACTCTAGCCTTCGCGATGCATGTTTAAACTTGTATCTTAACAGAGGAGAAGGTCATAACAGCAGCCACCATTTTGTGTAGTAACCTCTAAGTGCTAATTAGCGTCGGGAAGGGCATCTTGTCTTAAACTAAGGATAGTCTCCTTCAAGATGGTAGATGAGAGGTTAGGTTCACGTATGCACTAAAATTAATGATAGCGAAGGGATTTTTTTCAAATTACCCGCCACCACATTTCAAGGGTATGTAGCTAAAGATAGCAGCACGGTGCCCTGTTGATTAACGATGGCAGCTGGATACAATTTTAAATTGCCGCCACCACATTTCAAAGGTAGCAGCTAAAGATGGCAGCACGGTGCTCTGTTAATTAAAGATAGCGGATGACAGCTGTTTAGAATTTTTCAAATTTCCCACTACTACGATAAACATGGCAACACGATGCTCTATCGATTAAAGATGGCTGCTGTCAGCTTGTCAAAAAATCACGTAGGTTTGTTTCCAAACAAGAGTACGTAGAAATTGCCGCCACTACATTTCAAAAGTAGTAGCTAAAGATAGCAGCACGGTGCTCTGTTGATTAAAGATGGTTGCTGTCAAAAAGCATGTGGAATTTTTTCAAATTATCCGCCACCACGTTTCAAATGTAGGTAGCTAAAGAGGGCAGCACTAACGTTAGCGATGCGAGATGTCGGATGACAGCTGTCACGTGGAAATTGCCCACTACTACGATAACGATAGCAGCACGGTGCTCTGTTGATTAAAAATGGCAGCTTGTCAAAAAGAACGTAGTTTTAAAGAGAACGTGGAATTTCAAATTGCCCTCTACCACATACATAACAGCAGCCGCCATCTTGTGCAGTAGCCTCTAAGCTAGCCTACTTCATAAGAGCCTGTGTATAACCGCCGTCTTGTACGAGCACCCCCAGGCCGTCTCATAAGGAGCTGTGTATAGCCGCCATATTGTCGCAGCCATCTTGCGTAAGCATCCCTAGGGTGTCTCATAATAGCAGCAGTCATCTTGTGCAAGCACCCTTAATCAGTCCCGTAAGAAGCTATGTATAGTCGCCATTTTGTGTCCGTCATGTTGCGTAAGCATCCCTAGGGCGTCTCATAAAATCAGCAGCCATCTTGTGCAAGCACCCTTAAGCAGTCTCATAAGAAGCTATGTACAGCCGTCATCTTGTAGAATTAGCCCCAAATTTAATTAATCTAACCAGCACGGTACCTTAGCCTCCAAGCTAGCTTTCTTGATAAGAGCCGCAGTCATCTTGCGCAAGCACCCTTAAGGTGTCTCATAAGGAGCCGTGTGTAGCCGCCATCTAGTGTCCGCCATCTTGCGCAAGCATCCTTAGGGCGTCTCAAGCCATCTTGTGGAAGCACCCTTAAGCCGTCTCACAAGAGCAGCCGCAATCTTGCGTAAGCGGCCTTAAGTCTTCTCATGAGCCATGTATAGCCGCCATCTTGCGCAAGCATCCCAAGGGTGTCTCCTAAGAACCTATGTATGGCAGCCATCTTGCAGCTACCATCTTACGCAAGCACCCTTAAGACGTCTCATAAGGAGTCGTGTATAGCTGCCATCTTGTGCAATCGGCGTCCAGAAAGGCATCCGTTCGTAAAACTGAGGTAAAGCCCTTCCATGAGGTTAGGCTTGCTGTCTTGTGTTATGTTAAGACCCTCTAAGTTACCGGATGTGAGGTTAGACACCATCTTGTGCAATTGATGTCGGGACGGGCATCCATCCGTAAAACTGAGGTTGGGTCCTTCCATGAGGTTAGGCTTGCTGTCTTGAGTGTCAAAATTTAGGTTAAGCCCCTCCAAAATGGCAGATGTAATGTTAACCTCACTCTCTTAGGCGTCAGGAATGACAGCTGGCCGTAAAACTGAGGTCAAGCCCCTCCGTGAGGTTAGACTGTATCTCTTACGCATACAAAGTTAGGTTCATCCCCTCCAATATAGTGCATGTGAGGTTAGGGTCGCGCTCTTAGGCGTCAGGAAGGTCATCCGGCTGTAAAACTGAGGTTAGACCTTTCCGTGTGGTTAGGCCAGCTCTCTTATGCATAAAACGTTAGGTTAAGCCACTCCAAGATAGCGGATGTGAGGTTAGAGTCGCGCTCTTAGCCAGCGTGAGGGGGAGGCCGCTCCCGAGAGCGTGTGGCTTTGGCGGTGGAGGATGGCTCTGCGGAGGCCTGAGGAGGAGGAATGTTCAGTACGCCCAATGCTCTGCTACTCATTACCTTCAAGGACAACGCCCCCAGTTTGACGGACTTTCGCCTGGATGTGGATTGTTGGAATAATAAGATTCCATGAAGATTATAATTGTTATCCTTCATCTTCTCCTTCTACTTATTATTATTATTATTATTATTAAAATTATTATTATTATCATTAATTGCTACGTATTTAGAGTGATGAAAAGAGGTAGCAACTATGAAATGGCTAAATTAAGGAATACATTTTCTGGATAGAATTGTAGCCTGAAGCAACTCTGGAGGGGTGAGGCGAGTGGAATACCTAGGAAGTGAAATTAAAGGAGTCAGCAGAGCTACTTGGATATAGAGCATTGTGGAAACAATTATTTATTATTCATTTTAATTTTCTTCTTGTTTCTTATGTTTCTCTTTTGTCAACCCAGTACTTTTTCATCCTTGCTGAGCGCAATTTTCTTCCTGCTTCAGGAATCACTCCTCCCCTTCTCTGCTTGTTGATTTTCGTGTGTAGTCTAGTGTTTTTATCTTTTAATATGCGGAGTGTATCTGTTTAGAGTTTTATATTTTATATTGTAATATGTAACTCTCTTATGTCTTAAGTTCTTTGGTCCATTTAATATTATTCTTACTCCTACTTTTCCATAATTTTTCTATTATTTTTCTACTGAGTCTATTTTCTGGTGACCGTATTAGATTCCCTAAGAATGATATTCGTTTCTTTTTCATTGTGCTAGTCACAGGTTCTATTTCCTTATAAACTATCTCACTGGAAACCGGTCTCCATATTCCGTCGTTTACTTGATGATTTTTATTTAAACAGGTTCTCACTATTCTCCTTTCTAACTTGAGTACTCTCCCTTTTGCAACTGTATTTGTTGTTTTGAATAATGTTTCACATGCATACCGGTATGTAATTTGTGGCTGAGTGACTGTTTCGTAATGTTTCAATTTGGGTGCTATTGAGAGAGACTTTTTACTATATGTATTCTTGGTAACATTCTGTGCTGTAATCAGTTTGTTTATTCTATTTTGTCATGCTGGTTTCTCGTTTAGGTTATATGTGATTATTTCACCTAAATATTTACATGTTTCTACAGTTTTTATTTCTTGTTCTCCCAGCTTAATTTTGTATTTAAGCGGAAGTTGAGTTAGCATAATATCTGTTTCATCGCATGAAATTTTCAGACCAATATTTTGAGCTGTTCCCCGTAATTTCCTCTTTGTTTTATTTCCTGAATACCATTGGCCAGAAGATCTATATCATCAGCAAATCCTATAGAGTTCAAATGTAAGTTATCCCTCTTGGTTCCAATTTTTATATTTTTGAGTTGTTCTTGTACCATTCCCTCATAACGTACTCTAGCGCACAGTTAAAAAGAACAGGTGACAATCAGTCACCCTGTCTTAAACCAGTTGTTACCAAGAACTGTTCAGAAAATTCTCCTCTGAACTTATTTTTAGAAATTGTATTAGTTATAGTAAGTTCAATCAGTATGATTAGATTTGGGTGAAGTCCTAAATATCTTCAAACTTTCAATAATGATGGTCTGTGGATGGAGTCGTAGCTTTCTTGAAATCTATAAACGTTATTGAAACCCCCACTAGGGACACCATGACCTTGACGTCGGTGTGGGGGCTTGTGTGCTTGTTGATCCCGAGGGCTGTACCAACTCAGGGTTACCCATGCTGGATCACTCAATCACTCAATACTGATCTGCATTTAGGGCAGTCGCCCAGGTGGCAGATTCCCTATCTGTTGTTTTCCTAGCCTATTCTTAAATTATTTCAAAGAAATTGGAAATTTATTGAACATCTCCCTTGGTAAGTTAATCCAATCCCTAACTACCCTTCCTATAAATCAATATTTCCCCCAATTTGTCCTCTTGAATTCCAACTTTAACTTCATACTGTGATCCTACTTTTAAAGACGCCACTCAAACTTATTCATCTACTAATGTCATTTCACGCCATCTCTCCGCTGACAGCTCGGAACATACCACTTAGTCGAACAGCTCGTCTTATTTCTCCCAATTCTTCCCAGCCCAAACATTGCAACATCTTTTTAACGCTACTTTTTTGTCGGAAGTCATTCTGAACAAATCGAGCTGCTTTTCTTTGGATTTTTTCTAGTTATTGAAGCAGGTAATACTGGTGAGGATCCCATACACTGGATCCATACTCTAGTTGGGGTATTACTAGAGACTTACATGCTTTCTCCTTTAAATCCTTACTACAACCCATAAACACTCTCATAACCATGTGCAGAGACCTGTACCCTTTATTTACAATCCCATTTATGTGATTTCCCCAATAAATATCTTTCCTTATATTAACACCTAGATACTTACAATGCCACCTGCACGTGGTGCACCCTGCTTTCGACTGACGAGGCTCTGGCGACCGAGCGACTCCCGCCCGGGAAAAGGAGTCCCCCTCTGCTATGCCAATGGCTCCCTATGAAGGCGGATGAGCTGGCAGAGGCTGGGGCACTCTCTTGCCCTTGAGGTGGGAAACTACCTCTAAAGGCGGAAGAACCGTATATGGTCAACGGCATAGAAAGTCCTCAACGGCGGACCAGGCGTAGGAACAACTAAAACTTCCCTGGCGGCTGGGAAGGCGGACGAAGGCTGCAGCAGTCTTGGAGCCTCCAGTCGTCGTAACTCTTATGCCACTGGGGACAGGTTACGAGTTTGTCAAGAAATGTGTGATTGTTGATGTGCAGCAGCATTCCCACACTAAAAAATGTCACGCACAGGCGTCTTCTGAAGAATTCATCACATACACTACAAGCCCTGCGGCGATCGGGGAGTTGTGACGGGAGCAGGATTGTGTAGTCTGGGAGCTCCTAAAGACGAACCGGCACGTAGGCGACTGTGTGATCGCCGTTTTACTTGAGGAGAGGCTGTAAAGCAACTCGTATGCTGCATTCGTGACTGAGCAGGCCTATTCAGGAACAACTCTGCTCACCCTGTATGGGGAGGGGGCTATAAAAGTTGCCCTAAACGTAGTCAGCCTCTACACATCCCGACTGGGAAATCGCGCCCAGAGGGTACACCATAAGCGGTCAAAAGAAAATACAGATGAACTTTGCAACCTGGAACATCCGTACTCTAATGGATAATGATACAGCTAATCGGCCAGAAAGGACAACAGCTATCGTGGCTCGTAACTAAAAGGATTTAACATCGATCTTGCAGCACTGAGTGAAACTAGAAGGCCCGATGAAGGACAAATTAAAGAACAAGGAGGCGGATACACTTTCTTCTGGAAAGGTAAAAGCTTTCATGAGCCCCGCATTCATGGTGTAGGTTTTGGCATTGCAAATGAACTTGTCCCTCACCTTGACGAACTTCCTTCTGGATTAATGAAAGACTCATGAGCTTCCGCCTCAAGCTCACCAATAATCAACGAGTTACAGTAATTAGTGCCTATGCTCCAACCCTCATTTGTGAAGAAGATGAAAAAGAAGCATTCTACTGCCAACTTGACACACTTCTAACAAGAATATCCCAAGCTGACAAAATCATTCTCTTAGGAGACTTCAATGCGCGAGTTGGTAAAGACTCAACGCTATGGCCCAAAGTAATTGGAAAAGAGGGAGTAGGGAATTACAACTCTAATGGAACCCTTCTGCTCACGAAGTGCTCAGAGCACAATCTAGTTATCACTAATAGCCTCTTCATACAAAAGGATTAAATTTAAAATATCATGGCAACATCCACGGTCAAAACACTGGCATCTAATTGATTACATAATTGTAAGCGCCCGAGACCAACGCGATGTATTAATCACAGAGGCTCTAACAAGTGCTGATGACTGCTGGACGGACCACCGACTTATACGGTCCACGATGACCCTTCACATCCACGAGCAGCGAAGAAAACAGAGGAAACTTACGAGACCTAAAATGAACACAGGCCGTCTCAAAGATCATAGCACTAAAGTAAAATTTCAACAACTCCTAGGTGATAAACTGCCAGATGAATATCCTGAAAGCACTGAAGAAGACTGGGAAACACTGAAGACTGCAATACTATCAGCTGGTGAAGAATCGGTAGGACACCTTAGGGTCAAAAACCAAGACTGGTTTGATGAAAATGACCAAGAAATACAGACTCTAATAGACAAAAAGAGAGCAGCACATCAAGCTTGGCAGATCAATCCTAGTTCACTCTCTAAGAAACGAGAATATCAAGAAGCGAAATCAGATGTTCAGAGGAAAACCAGTTTTCTGAAAAACAGCTGGTGGACGATGAAGTTTCAAGAAATGCAACATCTAGCCGAAACTAACAACACTAGAGCTTTTTTCAGCATGGTAAAAACCGTATATGACCCAACAGCTCAAAAATTAAACCCTCTTAAATCTAGGGATGGTTCTACTCTTCTAAAAGACAGCAATTCTATTAATGCACGATGGAAAGAACATTTCCATGAACTGCTGAACAAGGATCCAGAGATCAACATAGTAGAAATTCAGAAAATCCCGCAAAAACCTACAAAATCTCACCTTGGCGAAGTACCTTCCTTACAAGAAGTTGAAAATGCTATTAAACAGCTCAAAAATAATAAAGCTGCCGGATCAGATGGAATTCCTGCTGAATTTTTCTAGGAAGGTGGACGAATTCTTGCTGAACATACACTAATGCTCATAGTCAAAATATTGAACACTGAAACAATACCTCCTGATCTCAGAGATGCTCTGATAGTTACGATCTTCAAAAAAGGAGACAGAACTGACTATGGTAACTACCGTGGAATTAACCTTCTGTCTATTGCTGGGGAAATACTCGCTCGAATTCTATCCAACCGCCTGATACCTCTCGCTGAAGACTGCTTACCTGAAACTCAGTGTGGATTTGGACCCAATCGCAGTACAACAGATATGATTTTCTGTGCTAGACAAATGCAGGAGAAATGCAAAGAACAACATCTATCTCAGTACATGGCATTCATAGATCTTGCCAAAGCCTTTGATTCGGTTAAAAGAGGTGCAATGTGGAAGATACTAGCAAGAATAGGCTGTCCTCAAAAGTACATAAATATTCTTTGATTACTGCATGATAATATGAAGGGCATGGTTCTTGTCAACAATAACCCTGAAGAAAATTTTGAAATTACTGCAGGCGTGAAGCAAGGTTGTTTGATAGATCCTATTCTGTTCTCAATATTTGCTGGGACTATACTTCATCCTGTTGATACGAAACTACCAAAAGGAACAGAAATCGAATACAGGACTGATGGAGGTTTATTCAATCACTTCGAGCCAAGACCAAACTTTCCACTACATCTATCATTGAACTTCAGTATGCTGATGACAATGTCGTTCTTGCAAACTCTGAACATGATTTACAAGCAATCTTAAATGCATTTGATGAAGCTTATACAAGTGTTGGCCTGAGCCTTAACATCCAAAAGACTCAGATCCTTTGCCAGCCTGCACCCAACTCCATCTCCGTATGCCCTACATTCACAGTCCAAGGCAAAGTTCTGAAGAACATAGAACATTTCTCATACCTTGGCAGCCATCTCTAAGCAAATGCAAATCTTGATGATTAGATTCAACACCGTCTCAAATGTGCTAGTATGGCTATTAGTTGTCTTCGGGTAAGGGTCTTTGATAATCATAATATCAGCACTCAGACCAAGCTTTATGTGTACAAAGCTACCGTTATACCATCTCTTACATATGGATGCGAAACGTGGACTACCTACAGGAGGCACATACGATGCCTGGAAAAATACCATTAACGTTGCCTGAGAAGGATCCTGAGGGTGAAGTGGCAAGATCGACGCACTAACGTCAGTGTTCTGAAAGAAGCTAATTCTACTAGCATTGAGGCCATGATTATCAAGCACCAACTTCGCTGGCCAGGCCACATCGTTCACACGCCTGAATTCCGTCTCCCGAAACAAATTATGTACTCCCAACTAAAGGATGGTCATAGAAAAATTGGAAGAACACAAAAGCGTTACAAGATGCAATAAAAACTAACATTGAAAAGTGTCAAATGAAAACTAACAACTGGGAAGCTACGGCACATTACCGCACAGTCTGGCGTCGCAATGTCTGGGAAGGAACTCGGCGCTTCGAGCAAGAAAGGCGGAGAATAGAAATTGACAAGCGCAATGCAAGAAAACAACGTAAGCTCATGAAGAAAAACCAAACTACACAGGCAGTACCTAACAGAACAAATGTGTGTCAAAAATGTGGGAAAATCTGCGGTTCTAGGATTGGCCTCTACAGTCACTTAAGATCTCACAAAAACTAAGTTCTTCAGGAAGACAATCATACTCGTTTACGAGGGATTGCCCGTCACTTACAATGATCCCCAAAAGGAACTTTCACCCCATCAACGCAGTAATTAAAACTGAGAGGACTTTTCCTATTAGTGAAACTCACAACCTGACTTTTAACCCCGTTCATCAACATACCATTGCCTGCTGTCCGTCTTACAACCTTATAGAGGTCATGTTGCAGGCGCTCACAATCTTGTGACTTATTTATTACTCTATACAGAATAACATCATCCACAAAAAGCCTTGCCTCTGATTCCACTTCTTTACTCATATCATCTTAATCAATGGCCTCTTGTGACTTATTTATTACTCTATACAGAATAACATCATCCACAAAAAGCCTTGCCTCTGATTCCACTTCTTTACTCATATCATCTTAAGGAATTCCCCTCTTAATTATTACAGGGTTAGATAAACCTTCGCCGGCTCTAATTATCTGAGATCTATTTCCTAAACGTATAGCGACCCATTCAGTTACTCTTTTGTCTAGTCCAATTGCACTCATTTTTCCAGTAGTCTCCCATGATCCACCCTATCAAATGCTTTAGACGGGTTAATCGCGATACAGTCCATTTGACCTCCTGAATCCAAGATATCTGCTCTATCTTTCTGGAATCCTACAAACCTTTCCTAAAACCGGACTGCCTTCTATCGAACCAGTTACTAATTTCGCAAACATTTCTAATATAATCTGAAAGAATGCCTTCCCAAAGCTTACATGCAACGCACGTCAAACTTACTGGCCTGTAATTTTCACCTTTATGTCTATCACCCTTTCCTTTATACACAGGAGCTACTATAGCAACTATCAATTCATTTGGTATAGCTCCTTCAACCAAACAATAATCGGTGTAGGGCCAGGCTAACAATGTGTCACCCGAGTTGCCTGAGAGGTGTCTGTTCTCTATATTCTTCATAACTATGTCTACCCTTCTATTCGCACCTTCTTAAATTTAATTCCTCTTCCTGTCTAGCCACCCTATCTGCATCGGGTAGAATAGCTTAGTACGGAGGTTTTATCCTCCCCCAAAACATAAGTTTCGGGTTGTAACTAGGTGATGCTTGCTACTGGGAGAATAGATCTTAGCGACCCAGTCCAGATACGGTACCGGGCGCCCTGTGGCGTATCTAGCCTTGCCTTTGGTAGTACTCATGGGCTCTGTCAAAGGTCGGCTTCATATTTCCTGAGTACTCCCGGGACCAAAAAGCGGGACATCTCCCTTCTTTTTCTAAGTCTTCTTCATGAAACGGCGTCCAAGATTGCTCAGACACGTAAGCGGGGTATAGTCCAGCTCCAGTGGATTGTACACAGCGACTAACGTCTTCCTCGATTCCTGGTTGCTTCCAGGGTCGATGGTGAAAGTTTCCTTGACGAGTGTCCTTTTATGATCAGTAATTCTATCAAAGAAATTGTTGCTGGTGAAGTCGGCGAGATGCGCAAGCTCCGCGATGGATCCGCACTAATAAAGACATCTACGGCTGAACAGTCCAGACGGCTACTTAAAGCCAATTATTCGGAGAGGTAGAGGTAAAAATCGAGAATAGGCTAACCAAACCCTGAATTCCTGAAAGTGAGTTATATTCAACAGGGATTTGGTTAAGTCTTCCGATGATACTATGATCCGGTACCTAGCACACCGGGGTGTAACCGACGTGAAGAGTTCGAAGAGGCGTGAGGGTGATAAGCTCGATACGGGCACTTTCATATCTATCTTCGACGCCGAGACCGTACCTGAACGGATAAACGTGGCAATATATCATCCGAGTGTGCGTCCATATATTCCAGCACCATTGAGGTGCTATAACTGTCAAAAGTTTGGCCACACCTCAATGCGATATTCGGGTTCGACGACCTGAAAAATGTGTGGGAAGTGCAAGCATACTGGGATTGACTGCACAGCACCACCTGTGTGCCTCAATTGCTAGGGTGTGCATGCGCCAATCTCAAAGGAGTGCCCCACATTCAAGCAGGAGAAGAAGAACCAGGAGACAAACACACTGGATAAGCTATCTTATCTAGACGCCCGGAGGAAGTTCAAGTCTATGGCTGCTACGGAGTTTTCCATCCCCTTCGCTGAAAAGATCACAAACGTGTGGATCACTCCACACAGTGTTTCGTACAGAACACCAGTACTGAAAATGCAACGAAGTGTCAAAGCCAGCAACAAAATGTAGTAACTAAAGTAACTGGAGATTCACTATGTGAACCATCGAAAGGTGCGTTATTGCGGACGATCCTGGGAAGGGCCCTCCAACTCACGAATAACCCTGATAGGGTACTGACCCACAGGCAGATGTTTGCTTGCGGACTATCCAATCACGACTTAATTTATTTAGCTTATTCACTTACATGCCCCAAGTACAGACCTAAGTTAATTATATTCCGAGACATAAAATATAAATGACGAAACCCTACTAGAAGACTCTGCAAGCATACCTTGGCATAATGTCCATATTTTAGATAATGCAGATTATAAAGTAGAGTTCTTAAACAAGTAACTGCTAGATCTTTTCAAGAAATCACAGAACATTTTGCTAATCCGAAACACGAAACGACTTTAAACTACCACTGGATGATTTAAACCAATACTTTACTACAAGCCCCGTTAACATTGACGAGATAACAAAAAAGAACAGTCGATTTACAAAATTCTACACAATGACAATACTAACAAGGTGGAGACCAGTTACATTTCTCACTCGTAACTTCCGCAGAGTATTCGCCATAAGACGTATCTGTGTCGGTGCGACGTAAAGCCACTAGCGAGACTCCTGCAGAAGTGCGACAAATATCACGATCAATAAAGACAACTGCTACAGGATGTGACGAGATTTTTTCACAGTTACTGTTAAAAACTCTAGACGTAATCCTACCAACACTAACGCAGATCATTAATACCTCACTCATAACCGGCATATTCCCTTCTCTTGGGAAATGTGCAATTGTTTGCTCACTCTCAAAGACCAACAATCCCGTGGAATCCAAAGACATTCGATCCAGCTGCATTTTACCATTTCTGTCCAAAATTTTGTACAAAATAGTTCACAGAAAAATAACCGCATATTTAAATAACAATTTACTTCTTGACAAACACCTGTCTGGTTTTAGAAGCAATCATAGCACAACTACTGCACTACTTAAAGATACAAACGGCATAGGAGTAGCTATGGATAAGGGAGAAGTTGGTGTTCTAACTCTTCTAGACCTGCGTTGACACGGACATACTGATGGCAAAATTACGTGCTCTTAGCTTCTCACAAAGCACACTATCCTGCATGTATTTCTATCTCTCTGATCGCCGGCGATGTGTATCAGTAAATGAAAGTTTATCTTTTTGGCAATCTGCCATTCCTAGTTTCGATCTTCATTTCAGAACGAACACAATGAATTAAACATTATCAGTGTCATGTGTACGCAGACGAATTACAAATATATAGACATGCACATCCTCGTGACTTACGGACTGCAATAAATACAGGTAATATGAATGATGGCCTAGAAGGAATATGTAAGTGGACCGATGACCATGCACTAAAAGTCAATGCCTAAAAATTGCAATGTACTGTTTTAGCTACCCAAAAATTCCACGCACGCCTCACAGATGTTCATACTCACTCAATAACATTAAGAGGCACTCAGTCACAACTCAAGGACACAGTTAAAAACTTAGGGATGATAATGGACAGAAACCTTAGTTGGAACGATATGCCAAAAAGTATTTTTATTCCTACAGTAGTATAATTGGATGGTTCTGGCGCCACCGCCACCGCGGGCTCCCAGGGGCCTCCTCCACCGCCACCGCAGCCAGAGGCCTCCCAGAGGTCTCCTACACCACCCGCGGGAAATTTGAATTTGTAAACAAAGCCACGTGCTTTTTGACAGCTGTCATCGACAACAACGCATCGCTAACCTCAGTACTGCCATCTTGACGGGCCTAAACCTCAGTAGTACCAACTTAACCTAACTAGCGCGAGATAAACAAATTCACGGGTTTTTTGACAGCCACGTGCTTTTTGACAGACAACAACGCATCGCTAACCTCAGTACTGCCATCTTGACAGGCCTAAACCTCAGTAGTACCAACATAACCTAACTAGCGCGTGGTAAACAAAGCCACGTGCTTTTTTGACAGCTGTCATCCGCCATCTTTAAACTACAGAGCACTGTGCTGCCCTCTTTATCGCAGTAGCTACAAATTCGTCACCTGTCATCGGCAGTGCTGCCATCTTGGCGGGTCTAAACCTTAGTGCTACCAACTTAACCTCACTAGCGCGAGATAAACAAATCCACGTGCTTCTTTGACAGCTGTCATCCGCCATCTTTAATCTATGGAGCACAGTGCTGCCCTCTTTAGCTACTTACCTTTGAAATGTGGTGGCGGATAATTTGAAAAATGCTTTTTGATAGCAGCCATCTTTAATCAAGAGAGCACCGTGCTGCACTCTATGTGGTAGCGGCAATTTGAAAACTTCTAAGTGCCCCTGTTTGGAAACAAACCACGTGCTTTTTTGACAGCTACATCCGCCATCTTTACCGTGTCGCACTCTTTAGTTGAAATGTGGTGGCGGCAATTTGAAAAATCCACGTGCTCTTGTTTGGAAACAATGCTACATGCTTATATGACAGCTACCCTGCGCCATCTTTAATCCATAGAGCACAACGCTGCCCTCTTTAGTTACTTACCTTTGAAATGTGGTGGCGGATAATTTGAAAAATGCTTTTTGACAGCAGCCATCTTTGAGCACCGTGCTACCCTCTTTAGCTAGATACCTTTGAAATGTAGTGGCAGGCAATTCCACATGACAGCAGCCATCTTTAATCAAGAGAGCACCGTGCTGCCCTCTATGTGGTGGCGGCAATTTGAAAAATTCTACATGCTCTTGTTTGGAAACACTCTCACGCGCATTTTTGACAGCCGTCATCCGCCATCTTTAATCAACAGAGCACAGTGCTGCCCTCTTTAGCTAGATACCTTTGAAATGTGGTGGCGGCAAATTCCACGTGCTCTTGTTTGGAAACAAAGCCATGTGCTTTTTGACAGCCGTCATCCACCATCTTTAATCAATAGAGCACTGTGCTGCCATCATGCGGGTAATTTCGTCAGTTGTCATCCGCCATCTTTAATCCACAGAGCACCGTGCTGCCCTCTGTATGACATGTAGTAGCGGGCAATTTGAAAAGTTCTGTTAGCTGTCATCTCCCATCTTTAATCAAGAGAGTACCGTGCTGCCATCTTAAGTTAGATACCTTTGAAATGTGGCGGTGGCAATTTGAAAAAACTATGTGCTCTTATTTGGAAACAAAGCCACGTGCTTTTGACAGCTGTCATCCACCATCTTTAATCAATAGAGCACTGTGCTGCTATCATGCGGGAAATTTCGTCAGTTGTCATCCGCCATCTTTAATCCACAGAGCACGGTGCTGCCCTCTGTAGTAGCGGACATTTTGAAAAGTTCTGTTAGCTGTCATCCACCATCTTTAATCAAGAGAGCACCGTGCTGCCATCTTTAGCTAGATACCTTTGAAATGTGGTGGCGGAAAATTGAAAAATTCCACGTGCACTTGTTTAGTAAACAAACTCACGCGCTTTTTTGTCTGCTGTCATCCGCCATCTTACATCGCAAACCTCAGTGCTACACTCTTTAGGTACATACCTTTGAAATATGGTGGCGGAAAATTTAAAAAGAAAAATTCTACAGCAGCCATCCCTCGACGCTAATTGCACAAGATGGTAGCTATACATGACTCCTTAAATGTGCTTATGCAAGATGGCTACTATACATAGGTTCTTATGAGACGCCCTTGGGATGCTTGCGCAAGATAGCGGTTATACAAGGCTCCTTATGAGACGCCCTAAAGATGCTTGCGCAAGATGGCGGACGCAAGATGGCGGCTATAGACGACTCCTTATGAGACGCCTTAAGGGTGCTTGCGCAAGATGGCTGCTGCTCTTATGAAGAAAGCTACCTTAGAGGCTAACGTGTCGTGCTAGTTCGATTCATTAAATTTGGGGCTTAAAGGCAAAATGTTAAATATCTCGAAAACGGTGCATCGTAGAGCAAGTCGGACAACATTTTTCTACCCAATACCTCGGTTCGCAGTATGGGGAACAAGTAAAACATAGTCTATTGATGAGATCAACGGTTCGGTTCCTACTTAAACCCTTAGGCATTAGCTCTGTTTTAGCTTGTATTGCAGCAAGTCTTCACTACATGTTCAAGTCTAGCTATGGTAGAGAGTATAACGTGCTGTGCAGGTTCGATTCATTAAATTTGGGGCTTAAATGCAAAATGTTAAATATCTCGAAAACGGACAAAATTTTTCTACCTAATACCTAGGTTTGCAGTATCAGGAACAAGAAAAACATAGTCTAACGATGAGATCGACGGTTCGATTCCTACTTAGGCACTTTGGCATTGGCAGCTATCTATTTCTACAAGATGGCGGCTATACATAGCTTCTTATGAGACAGCTTAGGAGCGCTTGCACAAGATGGCTGCTGCTCTTATGAGACGCCCTAGGGGTGCTTGCGCAAGGTAGCAGCGATAAGACGGTGATTATACACAGCTGCTTATGATACGGCCTAAAGGTGCTCACACAAGATGGTGGCTGCTCTGATGAAGAAAGCTAGCTTTGCATCGCGCAGGTATTTTTACAGCACTAAACCTCATACCTTTGAAATTTGGTGGCGGGCAATTTGAAAAATTCGACGTGCTTTTTCTTCACAGCAGCTATCTTTAGACAATAGCGGCTATACATAAGCTGTTAAGGCCTCCTCTTATGTCAAGGCATAGGTCTATCGAACAAGTTTAAACCTGCATCGGAATAGCTAGAGTAAGCACGTGCTGCAGTGATGACGTCATTATGCATGTTTAGACTTGCAAATCACTAAAGAAACATAACAAGACTAGAATCGAACACTGCACTCTATACCGTGATCATGTGATCGGAACATTGATTGAAGTATTTAGAACACTCAATAGGTGATCAAGACTATAATAGAACACTGTACTCGATACAACATGTGTTTAGAACATGTCAGGGGATACCTTTGTTCTAAGAAGATTAGATTACCGCACATTCCTTGTAGGGCTAAAAGGCTAAAGGGCTAATGGGCTAAAGGGCTAAAGGGCTAATGGGTTAAAGGGCTAAAGGTGCAACAAGCTCATCGATCGCTATCAGCAAGAACGCTTATACTTTGTTAAGTGTAGAAAATTAATCTTTATTTGTAAATGGTTTCATGTTCAGATCAAAGGAATGGAACCTATGGGTTACGTCTTACCAAATAAAATCCCCGAGGTGCGAAGAGTTACGTTTTTCGAACTAGTGTTTGGAACTTTTCAAGATGACAGCAGAGAGTTTAGCAATGTTCTGTTGTTGAATTATAAATTCCGCGCTACAACATGCATAAGGTAGCAGCCTTGAGGTTTACCGCCGTAAAGATGACAAGTGTGAGGTTAGCAATGTTCCGTTGTTGGATTTTAAATTCCGCGCTATAATATGCATCAGGTGGCAGCCTTGAGGTTTACCGCCGTAAAGATGGCAGCAGTGCGGTTAGCGATGCTCTATTGTCCTTCAAAGTGAGGTTAGGGTTCGTCAAGAAGACAGCTGTCAAAAACGCACGTGGCTATGTTTACCAAACAAGAGCACGTGGCTGTGACGTTACGGTCACGTAATCAATCCTTAGCTCGACGTCGTTAAGAGCAGCATTAGGATTAGCTATGCTTAAAAGTCTTGGGAACAGAGCAGCATGACCTTAAAGTACAAAGAATAGCCATGTTTCAAAGCGTGTGCATATTACTTATTGATTTTGCATGCATCGAATTTCTTACTAAACTTCTTCCGCTAGATTGTGCTGCTATCTTAGCATAACCTATACCCATAAACTTAAAGTACAAAGAATAGCCATGTTTCAAAGCGTGTACACATTTCCTATCGATTTTGCAAGCAACAAATATCGTACTAAACTTCTTGCGCTAGATTGTGCTGCTATCTTAGCATAACCTGTACGCATGAACTTAAGGTACAAAGAATAGCCTTGTTTCAAAGCGTGTACTCATTACCTAATGAATTTGCATGAAACGACTATCATACTAAACTTTTACTATTAGATTGTGCTAAAATCGTGTAAGTGTGCTGTTATCTTAGCATAACCTATCGATTTTACGTGCATCGAGTATCGTACTAGGCTTCTTCCGCTAGAGCATATAGCAATCGCTTTTGTGTATCCCTAACCTATGTGCATGAACTTAAAGCACAAAGAAGAGCTATGTTCTAAAGCGTGTACACATCACCTATCGATAATGTATGTATCGACTATCGTACTAAACTTCTTATGCTAGAGCGTACGACTATCGCTTGTGTGTGCACGAACTTAAAGCATAAAGAATAGCGCGTACACATCATGTATCTATGATGCACGCAGTACTAAAATTATTCCACTATAATGTACAAAGTTCGCATGTGTTTGTGCTGATATCTTAGCATAGCATATGTGCATGAACTTAAAGTACAAATAATAGCGATGTTTAAAAATATTGTGAACATGGCAGCGGTAAGAATAGCAATGTTTAAAAGCGTGAACACACCACCTTTTGATAATGCATGCTACTAGAGCGTGTGACCATCGCTTGTATCTGCTGCTATCTTAACATAACCTATGTACACGAACGTAAAGCATAAATAATACCTATGTGTAAAAAATCTTGTGAACATAGCAGAGTGTTAACTACGTAGGTGTAGACATTGATCGTTTCATGCTGACGCAGCATACCACGTGACCGTGACGTCACAGCCACGTGCTCTTGTTTGGTAAACATAGCCACGTGCGTCTTTGACAGCTGTCTTCTTGACGAACCCTAACCTCACTTTGAAGGACAATAGAGCATCACTAACCTCACTGCTGCCATCTTTACGGCGGTAAACCTCAAGGCTGCCCCCTTATGCATGTTATAGCGCGGAATTTAAAATCCAACAACGGAACATTGCTAACCTCACTCTTGTCATCTTTACGGCGGTAAACCTCAAGGCTACCTTAGGCATGTTGTAGCGTGGAATTTATAATTCAACAACAGAACATTGCTAAACTCTCTGCTGTCATCTTGAAAAGTTCAGTGTTCCAAACACTAGTTCGAAAAACGTAACTCATCGCACCTCGGGGATTTTATTAGGTAAGACGTAACCCCTAGGTTCCATTCCTTGTTCTGAATATGAAACCATTTACAAATAAAGATTAATTTTCTACACTTAACAAAGTATAAGCGTTCTTGCTGATAGCGATCGATGAGCTTGTTGCACCTTTAGCACTTTAGCCCTTTAGCCCATTAGCCCTTTAGCCCTTTAGCCCATTAGCCCTTTAGCCCATTAGCCCTTTAGCCTATTAGCCCTACAAGGAATGTGCGGTAATCTAATCTTCTTAGAACAAAGGTATCCCCTGACATGTTCTAAACACATGTTGTATCGAGTACAGTGTTCTATTATAGTCTTGATCACTTATTGAGTGTTCTAAATACTTCAATCAATGTTCCGATCACATGATCACGGTATAGAGTGCAGTGTTCGATTCTAGTCTTGTTATGTTTCTTTAGTGATTTGCAAGTCTAAACATGCATAATGACGTCATCACTGCAGCACGTGCTTACTCTAGCTATTCCGATGCAGGTTTAAACTTGTTCGATAGAGGTATGCCTTGACATAAGAGGAGGCCTTAAAAGCTTATGTATAGCCGCTATTGTCTAAAGATAGCTTCTGTGAAGAAAAAGCACGTCGAATTTTTCAAATTGCCCGCCACCATATTTCAAAGGTATGAGGTTTAGTGCTGTAAAAATACCTGCTCGATGCAAAGCTAGCTTTCTTCATCAGAGCAGCCACCATCTTGTGTGAGCACCTTTAGGCCGTATCATAAGCAGCTGTGTGTAATCACCGTCTTATCGCTGCTACCTTGCGCAAGCACCCGTAGGGCGTCTCATAAGAGCAGCAGCCATCTTGTGCAAGCGCTCTTAAGCTGTCTCATAAGAAGCTATGTATAGCCGCCATCTTGTAGAAATAGATAGCTGCCAAAGCCAAAGGGCCTAAGTAGGAATCGAACCGTCAATCTCATCATTAGACTATGTTTTTCTTGTTCCTGATACTGCAAACCTAGGTATTAGGTAGAAAAACTTTGTCCGTTTTCGAGATATTTAACATTTTGCATTTAAGCCCCAAATTTAATGAATCGAACCTGCACAGCACGTTATACTCTCTACCATAGCTAGACTTGATCATGTTGTGAAGACTTGCTTCAATACAAGCTAAAACAGAGCGAATGCCAAAGGGTCTAAGTAGGAACCGAACCGTTGATCTCATCAATAGACTAAGTTTTACTTGTTCCCCATACTGCGAACCGAGGTATTGGGTAGAAAAATGTTGTCCGTTTTGCTCTACGATGCACCGTTTTCGAGATATTTAACATTTTGCATTTAAGCCCCAAATTTAATGAATCGAACTAGCACGACACGTTAGCCTCTAAGGTAGCTTTCTTCATAAGAGCAGCAGCCATCTTGCGCAAGCACCCTTAAGGCGTCTCATAAGGAGTCGTCTATAGCCGCCATCTTGCGTCCGCCATCTTGCGCAAGCATCCCTAGGGCGTCTCTATCCATCTTGTGCAAGGACCCTTAAGCCGCCTCATAAGAGCAACGGCCATCTTGCGCAAGCATCTTGAGGGCGTCTCATAAGGAGCCTTTTATGACCGCTATCTTGCGCAAGCATCCCAAGGGCGTCTCATAAGAACCTACGCATAGTAGCCATCTTGCATAAGCCCCTTTAAGGAGTCATGTATAGCTACCATCTTGTGCAATTAGCGTCGAGAGATGGCTGCTGTAGAAATTTTCTTTTTAAATTATCCGCCACCATATTTCAAAGGTATGTACCTAAAGAGTGTAGCACTGAGGTTTGCGATGTGAGATGGCGGATGACAGCTGGCAAAAAAGCGCGTGAGTTTTTTTACTAAACAATAGGACGTGGAATTTTTCAATTTGCCGCCACCACATTTCAAAGGTATCTAGCTAAAGATGGCAGCACGGTACTATCTTGATTAAAGATGGCGGATGACAGCTAACAGAACTTTTCAAATTGCCCGCTACTACATGTCATACAGAGGGCAGCACGGTGCTCTGTGGATTAAAGATGGCGGATGACAACTGACGAAATTACCCGCATGATAGCAGCACAGTGCTCTATTGATTAAAGATGGTGGATGACAGCTGTCAAAAAGCACATGGCTTTGTTTCCAAACAAGAGCACGTGGAATTTGCCGCCACCACATTTCAAAGGTATCTAGCTTAAGAGGGCAGCACTGTGCTCTGTTGATTAGAGATGGCGGATGACGGCTGTCAAAAAAGCGCGTGAGTTTGTTTCCAAAGAACAGCATGTAGAATTTTTCAAATTGCCGCCACCACATAGAGGGCAGCACGGTGATCTCTTTATTAAAGATGGCTGCTGTCGTGTGGAATTGCATGCCACTACATTTCAAAGGTATCTAGCTAAAGAGGGTAGCACGGTGCTCAAAGATGGCTGCTGTCAAAAAGCATTTGTCAAATTATCCGCCACCCCATTTCAAAGGTAAGTAACTAAAGAGGGCAGCGCTGTGCTCTATGGATTAAAGATGGCGGAGGGTAGCTGTCAAATAAGCATGTAGCATTGTTTCCAAACAAGAGCACGTGGAATTTTTCAAATTGCCGCCACCACATTTCAACTAAAGAGTGCGGCACCGTGCTCCCTTGATTAAAGATGGCGGATGTAGCTCTCAAAAAAGCACGTGGTTTGTTTCCAAACAGGGGCACATAGTAGTTTTCAAATTGCCGCTACCACATAGAGTGCAGCACGGTGTTCTCTTGATTAAAGATGGCTACTATCAAAAAGCATTTTTCAAATTATCCGCCACCACATTTCAAAGGTAAGTAGCTAAAGAGGGCAGCACTGTGCTCTATAGATTAAAGATGGCGGATGACAACTGTCAAAAAAGCACGTGGATTTGTTTATCTCGCGCTAGTGAGGTTAAGTTGGTAGCACTAAGGTTTAGACCCGCCAAGATGGCAGCACTGCCGATGACAGGTGACGAATTTGTAGCTACTGCGATAAAGAGGGCAGCACAGTGCTCTGTAGTTTATGGATGGCGGATGACATCTGTCAAAAAAGCACGTGGCTTTGTTTACCACGCGCTAGTTAGGTTATGTTGGTACTACTGAGGTTTAGGCCCGTCAAGATGGCAGTACTGAGGTTAGCGATGCGTTGTTGTCTGTCAAAAAGCACGTGCCTGTCAAAAATCACGTGGAATTGTTTATCTCGCGCTAGTTAGGTTAAGTTGGTACTACTGAGGTTTAGGCCCGTCAAGATGGCAGTACTGAGGTTAGCGATGCGTTGTTGTCGATGACAGCTGTCAAAAAGCACGTGGCTTTGTTTACAAATTCAAATTTCCCGCGGGTGGTGGAGGAGATCTCTGGGAGGCCTCTGTCTGCGGTGGCGGTTGAGGAGGCCCCTGGGAGGCCCCCAGTGCGGTGGCGGTGGAGGTGGCCTCTGGGAGGCCTCTGGCTGCGGTGGCGGTGGAGGTGGCCTCTGGGAGCCCGCGGTGGCGGTGGCGCCAGAACCATCCAATTATACTACTTCCTACATTCCCTTAAGAAACTCAGAGATTTACTGCCCCAAGATGTAAGCAAACGTGTTATCCAAAGTATGGTAATGCCAACATTCGACATTCGACTACTGTGACGTAGTATACAGTAACCTGAAAGCCTCACTTTCCATCAACTCCAAAAGGCACATAACGCAAGTGTTCGACTTATTTCAGATATACCAAGGTTTAACCATTTTTCTCCCGCATTTAATACACTTTCATGGCTCCGCTTAAGAGAGCGATGAAATTTACACGGTGTTTCTCTGTTACATCGTATACTGAACCTAAACACTCCCGAATACCTTGCCACACAGTTCCATTACCTTCTAGTATTCCTACCAGAATTACTTTTATTTCGTATGACGTGTAGAGGGCACAGAGAAACTATATATATATAAACTTAAAACTATATACATTTAAAAGAGATAGAACAACAACCGGACAAAGGATCAGTTAATGGTAATATAACTTATAACCATGATCATGACTACAAACGGTTCTTCTCAGAACCAAACAACAACAAAGGACCTAGGACATTCCTACCAGATTATCATCCACCTCAGTACTAAGCATTCCCATTCACCGCTCAACTGGCTACAGTAGATCATTTGTAGTTGCCGCCAGTCTTTTTGGAATTCCCTACCGGCTGAAATTAGGAGCGTGTCAAACCACCTCTGCTTTAAGAAACTCTGTCAAACCTGGTTAATAAATAATAATTATTCATAACATACGTAGGATTAGATCATAGCTAAGTTATTAGGTTAATTAAAACATTTAATTGATAAGATATTAAATTGTAGATAATTTACTTAGTGTATATTTAACTCTTCATGTAGATGTATGTATGGTCGGACAGAGTAGCAAGTTTCATAGCCTGAGTCCCGTCATGTAAAAGAAGACAATAAATAAAAATAAAAGTGGAACTGCAATATAGTTATCACTGTCACTTAGCTGAGTTACGACAGTTGATATCCGTCTTTGCGGCCTCCATAGTCTGCCTAGAGGAATATCGTTTGAGACCTGGACACGGCAAGACTATGGGAGGATCTCGTCTTTATTCCAAAAACAGAGTAGCTGTGGATGGCGCGGCGACTGGAGGCGATTGTACCCTAGTTCGCTCCGACATCTTCAGGGACGAAGTACCGCTCCGTACTCAGCTAGGTGCAGTTGCAGTTCGCTATCCGTTGCCTGTAATGACAACGGTTAGTAACGTGTACATTCTACCAGACTACGAACTTGAAGATCTTATCGCTCAGTTACCTCCTCCTTTTCTCTTGCTGGGAGACGTGAACGTCCGTAACACACTCTGGGCTTCTCCTCTTCCTGTGTAAAGGGGAGGATGCTATGGATTCATCAATCAGTTCAAACTTTGTGTGCTTAACACAGGGGAACCGACTCATTTCAGCGCGCATATGACACAATCTCACTCCTGGATGTCACTATGTGGAGCCATGCGCTAGTTCACCTGTTATGGTGGCAAGTACACAATAACCTCTGTGATAGTGACTACTTCCCGATATTTCTAACTCTTTTAAATCAAAAACAGTCCGAAGTACCCAAGCGCTGGTTACTTCGGCGGGTAAATTGGCCAGAGATTTCCAAATGCGCGCGAAATGCGCAGTGGTGGCCAATGATATGCTGGAGTCTGTTGACGACCACGTTTCTTCCATTGCTACTGGAATTCTAGCTGCTGCAGAGGAAACATCCTTCCTCTCCGGTATTCCTCACCGAAAACAATTCCCATGGTGAACCGACTAAATTGCAGCAGCCATACGGGATCGCCGACGGGCTTTTAAGCATTATCCTCGGAATCCTACGATGGCGAATCTTATTATATTTAAGCGTCTTCGCGCGAAGGCAGGTTTTTTGATTCGAGAAAGTAAGAAAGCTACGTCGGAAAGATGTGTGTCTTCCATGACGGCACATACTCCGTCATCACAAGTGTGGAGAAAATTTCGTCGTATTGTCGGAGTACAGTACGGAATCTCCATTAATTGAGATATAGTTACAATTCATTCAGTCATTAAAGATCACATCGCGTCAGATTTCACAGATACGTCCAGCTCTAGGAGATTCGACTCTGCATTTCTACCAATAAAGTGCGAAGCAGAGGCATATCACCTCTCTTTCACCTCTAGTGCTTCGTGGTAGTTGCGGAGTCCACTCACGCTATGCAGAGACACGGCTCCTGGACTGGACAAAATCCACAGATGTCTCAAGGATATCCTCACCCTATTCAACAGAGTATGGAGTGAGGCAGTGTTTCCATCTGAATGGCGTGAGAAATTTTGATACCAATTCCCAAGCCAGGTACAGATCCAAAACTTCTGGATTGTTATGGGCCAATATGCCTCATAAATGGCCTTTGTAAGCTATTTGAAACGATGGTTAACCGGCGTCTTGTGTGGGACATGGAAAAGGAAGGTCTCTTGTCTAACTACCAGTGTGGTTTTCGCTCTCATAGTTCTGCCACTGTTCATCTGGTCAGACTGGAGAGCGCTATTCAGGAGACCTTTCTCCGGAAGTAACAACTAGTCGCCAAGTTTTTTGACCGGGAGTAAGCTTACGATACTACATGGAGATATGGAATTCTTTCCAAACTACACCAGTGGCTATTTGGGGGAAAGTTGCCAACATTTATTGAGAACGCCATGTCTCTCCGACACTTTGGAGTCCGAGTAGGGAATGCATTTTTCATGTATTACGTTCATGAAAGTGGAGTACTTCAGGGAGAGGTACTGTGTGTCAGGCTGTTCACAATGACCCTCAACAGCATAGTTGCCACTGCTGGGCCCGCAGACGTTCCGTCGCTGTATGTGGACGATTTAGCTCTACATTACAGATCCGGAAGGGTGCGTTTGCTGAGAGACAGCTACAACAAGCTATTAACCGAGTCAACGGATGGGCCCTGCAGAATGGTTTTCGATTTTCAGCGGCGAAAACCTCAGTTGTACACTTCTCTTGACGTCACCTTTTGCATCACCAACCAGAGCTCCGCCTGCGAAACAGCGTATTCACCTGCAGATTTCTGGGTCTCCGTTTTGATAAGAGACTGACGTGGTTGCCCCACATCTGTCAGCTGAAGGTTGTCTGCATGAAGAGACTTAACATGATTATGTTTTATTTAAAGTTAAAAACTTCATAATTGTTCCGTATTGAATAGAGAAATAAGATGTACAATATAATAGGTTAGGATCCACCTTTCAATACTCCGTAACAAGATGGTAAGAAGCAGTTACAACCTGTTTAATGGGACCGGTTTCAACACATTTTAAGTGTCATCATCAGCCAATTTTCGAAGATCTTAAAACAACTAGCACATTGAATACAGGCAAAAAATTTTTTGCCTGTATTCAATGTGCTAGTTGTTTTAAGATCTTCGAAAATTGGCTGATGATGACACTTAAAATGTGTTGAAACCGGTCCCATTAAACAGGTTGTAACTGCTTCTTACCATCTTGTTACGGAGTATTGAAAGGTGGATCCTAACCTATTATATTGTACATGATTATGTTTCTCAGCGGCACTTCCTGGGGGCTGACCATTTGGTGCTGCTACGTTTTTACACGTCAATGGTCCCCTCCCGAATTGGCTATGGAAGTACGGCTTATGGCTCAGCATCAAAATATACGCTGAGCCTTTTGGACTGTATTCACCATAGTGGAATTTTTCTGGCAACGAGGGCTTTACGTACTAGCCCCATTCCCAGACTAGGTACTCGCTGAAGCGAGTGTTCCATCTTAATGGATAAGGATGCCGCACGGCCGGGTGGGTTTCGAATTGATAGTCTGTATCGTGATCTAAATATAGATATCGGAGGTTGCCTTGAAAAGACTTTTAGCGGGGTACCTCCGTGGTAAGTTCCGCGACCGGGTATACGTCTAGATCTACTCCGTGGACCCAAGGCGAACAAGGATTCCTCCGTTAATTGGAGGTATTTCCAGGCCTTTGTTCACCAGCATCCGGCCGCGAAACATATCTTCACGGATGGTTCTAAAATCGGAGAAAATATTGGTTGCTCTTTTGTCACCGATGATATGAATGTATGTAGCGTGTATACTGCGAAACTTTACGCCGTCTTAGAATTTATTCAGTTTGCACTGGGTGACGATGTGTAACGATTTGTTAAAATATCTGCAGTCTATTGAAACCTGTTTCTCGCAACACCCACTGGTGCAGAAGATTCACAACCTTCTAGCGAGGTTAAGTGATGCTGGCACCAGAATTACTTGCGCGTGGATTCCAAGCTACGTTGGGATTTGCGCGAAACGAACTCGTGGATGAAACTCCGAGACCTATGAATGTACCTGCTAAAGATATATGCTCTGAGCTGGGTCGAACCATCTTGGCGTCCTGGGAATCGGAGTGGTTAGCTATCCGAACTCCCAACAAGCTGAGAGCAATTAAGAAGACAACTGCAGTGTGGCGGTCCTCTTTCCGGCCTTCGCAGAGAGAGGCCATAGTACTGTATAGGCTGAGGATAGGTCATGGACGATCTACGCACTCTTATCTTCGAAAGAGGGAAGGCCCCCATGTCGTGCCAACTACATTGTGGCCCACATCCTCACAGAGTTTACCGATCTCTCTGGCCTAACACGGAGCCTCGGCCTGCAGTAAACACTCGAACGCATACTAGCCGATGACGCGACTACTGCTGATCTCGTCATCCGCTTTATGTGCGACAGTGGATTAATCAAGGGTATTTAAATTACAAGTGTACTGTTACTTAGGGAACACACGTTCCCTTTTGATTTGTTAGTAATTTTTCGGCCTAATTCCATATTTTGTTTTCTTTGTACTGGCGTTTCCAAATTCCTTCGTTAAATAAATAAATAATTTTGTTTTATTTCATATTTCTTTTCACTAATTTTTCCAGAGAGGATGATTACCTAGTTGCGCTTCCTCTTAAATAAAAATTCACCACCATCACCAGCACCACCACGTTATTGAAAGGGGTTTGATTCGGTTTCTGTAACATGCCATGGCTAGCTTCAAAGTATTAATTGTTTCGAGCAGCTTCTCCAAGGTCTGAAGTTATTCATTTTTCTGAGCAGCTTCTCCAAGGTCTGAAGCCTCCCTGGTATTCACCTAACTCTTGATCAAGTTGTTCTTTAATCCGATTATATAGTATCTTAGAGAAAATCTCATACGTTCAGTCAAGGATGGAAACACCTCTATAGGTGTCTGGATTACTTCTTTAAAACAATTATGTAATTAAAATATTTTGCACGTACCCCTAAAAATCAAACGTTTTAACTATATATGTATTATTATTTCCTATCGGTTTTACATTGCATAGACTCTGGCGACGAAGTATAGCACAATCCTAGTATTTGTCAATTGTGAAAATAATCTATATCGGTGACTGGCAACAGTTGGGTTGGAACGCTCAACCTGTCCCCAGCAGGAATGTGTACGTTGATCTGAGGGAAGTAGCCAAAGCTTACTGAGAATGCATGTATTATGCACATTTTCAGTGTTAATTGTAACACTGAGCTTCTCTCATCGGTTGGCCGGCAGGCCCGCCTTCCTTTGACTCATCACTCTCCAACAAGGGCAGCACTTTTTGGGATTCAAGGTGAACAGGTAAAGACGCTACTTTCCGGGAGAGGCATATCTTTGGATATCGTTTGTTATATATGATCTGAGCGGTAGCCATCTTGTAAAATTAGTTGAATACAAAGGTGTGTTACGTAAGGTATACGGTAACTTATTCCCCATCTATTTACAACATTTATTTTGGTGCCGAAACCCGGGAGACATAACATTTCAATATACGGACCACATACTCACGAGAAGACAGGTATTGCGCAGTGCTACACGAAAACGATGTATGAAGTGTAGTAATTTGAAGCACGGTACCCGGGGAAATCATCACTAGACCTCATGAACGAAGACGGCCATCGACGGAAATTACCAACGGATGAGTATACCTATTAGACTACAATATTGGGGAATATTTTGAGGACTACGGAAGGTTAGCATGAACATTTTGAAGTTTTCGCATGACTGATAGAAATTGTTTGTTAACTACAAACTTCACAACATATCGTCATAAAGGACAGTAATTTCGCATGTCATTTATTATCAAATCACTACCACAAGTGCTGCCATCTACCAGCAGTAACTAAACTACGTTGCGTTACACGTCGAGACTGTTAAGACGTGAAGAGAAGGACACACTCTGCGGGCCAATACGGTGTACTGCTCATGTAAACAACAGACCCAGCGGTCGAGCAGCTGTCAATCAGGATTTATTACACGGTCATTATGGCAAATACAGAAGGTACAGCCGCTAGACTTCCTGGCTCGACCGTAACAATTCACAACTTGAAAAGATAGAGGACAAGAGAAAGGAATAACGTTACTCAGTTCCTCGCGGCTATTGGCAGCTTTACGAGAGACACATCCATTAATGATTACCAGTATTACCGTATTACCGAGATCGACTCCAGGAATCTTTATCACATTTAACGCAGCTGGACGACTCAATTCATGATCTTCTGTCAGATTCGACGTTTAATTCTGACGTCCCCACCTGTGATGATTATATTGACAAACCAAAACGTGGAATTCAAAAGGCTAGTTTGGAGATAGAAATTGAACTGTCCACTACCACTGCAGAACTGGCATTGAACAGTACCCCTATTCCTACGTCTGACGTAACAATGACTCACACTGTTAAGAATTCAACCATTAGACTACAACCATTAGCAGGCGAAGTAGAAACTTGGATGCCCTTCTGGAAACAATTTGAATCGTCTGTAGATAAAAACCCTACCCTCTCGACAATAAGCAAGTACATTTTCCTGCGCAGGTACCTCGAGGGAGAGCCTAAGATGGTTCTCGACGGTATCGCTGTGAATGCATCTACGTACGAAGACACAAAAAATACTAATGGCACGGTACGGAGATAAAAGCAGAATTGTTCAGGCGCACATCGATTATTTGGAAGAAATTAAACCCATATCACTTGTTTCACCTGAATCACTGAACTCTACCTACATAGAATGTAAGCGGCGCATTCGTTCAGTACAGGCCCTAGGCGAAAATGTCAACGGATATGGACGAATGCTAGCTCCAAAAATTCTCCGACCTTTTCATGACGACATTTGTACTCGGTGGATAATTCATTCCAAAAGAAACGAGATCCCAGAGTCTGACATCATAAAATTAATGGATTTCCTAGGAAAAGAAGTGGAAGGCGCTCATGCTACACAGAAGATTCGAGGAGAGCCCCTAAGCTCTAGTAATGTTTTACCAACTACAGCCGCATTTCATGTTCATTCTAGGACAAAGGGCCCCGAAAAAAACAGACTAAACAATCCAATGATCCATTCTGCGTATTCTGTGAACAACGGGGTCATTGAGGTCAGGATTGCAAAACGATAACTACCGTGTACGATCGAATCCAGAAACTGAAATCAAATAACCGTTGTTTTCATTGTTTGAATCGTGGGCGCAAAGTTCATAACATATCGTCATTTCAGAGTGCAGCAAGAAAGGTAAAGCACAGTGTACCAACTGTAAGAAATCACACCATAGGGCAATCAGTGACGAAAATGAGAAGACTTTATCTACTCTGCCTCCTCAGACTGACGTAAGAAGGGTAAAGGTTATGCCCCCCGGTTTTACTTATTTGCAAACAGCTCAGGTGTGGATTACTGGTCCAATGGGTTTAAGCAGATTCACTCGCTGTGTTCTCGATGCAGGCAGTCAGCCAAGGTTTATCGCCAAATCTCTGGTAGATGCTCTTCAGCTAGAGATAATCAGGCAACAATAAATAACTGTATGTGCATTTGAGTCAAACTTCAAGCAATCGGAAAATAGTTCGATTTAATTTGAAAGGAGCCTGAACGTAAACTACTATTTTTTCTTTCTGCTTTCGAAAGTCCTCACGTTCTCTTGCCGTAGCCATGTGTTCCGCAAGACGTCACGGTATAGGCACACGCTCGGAAGCTACAGTTGAGAGATCCTAAAACCACCTCACATGAAGACATCTCCGATGAAATCCTTATCGGTAGTAATAACTACTGGAAGATATACTGAAGAAAATGGAAATTGCAACACCCAGAAGGAGTGGTGCTATATTGCTGCAATTAAACATGCAGGACGAGTGTTCAGTTGTGCTTCGATGATTACACTTTCAGGTCTCTCTGAGCGCAAGTTTGGACAGCAATCTATACAGGATTTGCCCACCACGAGCTGCAATACATTGATGAATTCGTCAAGGCATTGAGTCAGTAAGGCCCTGGATCGATTCCTGAGGAGTTGTGGCCCATGCTTGCTGCACTACACGGGTCAGTTGTTTCAGAGTTGTGGGTGACTGAGGACGGTTGGCCAGTTGTCGACCCATCATGTCCCACACATGCTCAATAGGACTGAGGTCCGGGGATCTGGCGGGCCATTCTAAGGTTGTGATGTCGTGGAGAGCTTCTCTGGAGATGCGTGCAGTGTGAACCCGGGCATTGTCCTGCTGAAACATCTTATTAGCAATGTTTGCCATTATAGGGCAACCACTGGATTGAGTACCTTATCAACGTACTGTCGAGCAGTCATAGTGCCCTCAACAAGCACTAATTGTGATTTCACATTAAAGCCAATAGCTCCCCAGACCATAATGCTTGGTGTTGGCCCTGTGTGCCTCTCGACAGTAAGATCTGGGCGGCCCCTCTCCCCGATACGTCGGCGCACACGATTCCGGCGATCACTGCGGGCAAGACAGAAGCGCGATTCATCACTAAAGACGACCCTATGCCATTCGTCGACCCACGTCGATCTTTATCGACACCAGGCCAGCCTTACACGTCGCTGTTTGGGGTCAATGGAACACATTCTGCAGGGACACGGGCTCGTAAGCCAGCTGCACGCAGGCGATTACCAACTGTTTGTTGTGTAACGTGGGGTGCCACAGCTGCTCGAATTTGCGCTGCTGTTGCATGGGGTTCCATCCGGGCCACCCGAATGATGCAGCGATCCTCTCTCACAGTTTTCTGTCGCGCTGGGCCTGTGCTAGGCCTACGAGTGTGGGTACCTTCATTTGACCACTGCTGCCATACACGTTGTACCGTAAATGCCTGTCGGCCAACACGTGCAGCGACAGTCCTTAGCGATAATCCAGCTTCACACGGCCCAATTATCCGAGCCCTCCCAAACGGCGACAGTTGTTGATAGCCTGCTCTTCTCTGTCGTCGAGGCATGTTTGGCGGGGAACACTTCACTGCACAGACTGCAAGTCAACTACGCTACACCAGAGTATTCCTTCGCGACCAATCACGTGGGGAGACCTGTAGAAACAATCCAATGGATCTGAAACTTTGATCGTTTACATACCTACATGGCTTCATTCCATATCTTGAAAATCAACAGAAACGACCAATGCCTTCATGGTGTTGCAATTTCTATTTTCTTAAGTGTGATTAGAGACAGTCCACCACTGCGTATCTCCCCATCACTTGTACTGGTTCGTTCCACAGTTCTCTGGATCCTCAGCGGGGACAGATCCGCAATGCACGGCTTATCAGTCTAATGCACTCTCTCTCTGAATTACATGCTTGAAATGGGACCCAAATCTCTTGCTACAGACTCTCGTCATTCTGCGTTTCAGACTTTACCAACGTGTAGACATCGCTGATATACAACCGTTTATACCGTTTCATTCGGCTTCCCTTCGGCCTAACGTGCAGCCCATTCCTACTCTCTGCAACTATCAATGAACATGCTGACAAACACCGAGTAGCATTTCCAAACATTGCACCATTAATCAACAACACCACCTTCATGGACGACATCCTTATTGGAACGAGCGAAGACGTCAAGGTGATCACGATTTACTATGAACTCACCGCCTTGATGAAGATCATTAGCCTCTCCCTCGCAAAATGGGCTACTAATTCGGTTGAGCTGCGGGACATCTGGAAGTCAGAAGGAAGAGACAGTAAACCACAGACCCAAGTTCTAGGCATGAACTGGTGCATTTAAAGCGATTGTTTTTCGATAAATACGGACGAAATCCTGCGCAGAATTTCAGATGGACCAACGACCAAGAGGCAGATTTTGAAGATCTCGAGCAGCTTTTACGACCCACTTGACTTGCTGTCGGAGTGTCCACTGGAATGAACTGTTACCTTCCGATCTTGCTGCTCAGTGGCAAATATGGATATCAACTCTCCTTTCTTTCTGACAAGTACTTATACCTCGTTGGGTACATATCTCAAGCGAGGTAGAATCCAGATCCACGTTTTTTGTGACGCTTCTCAACGAGCCTATGGAGCAGCCCTGTATATTCGTACAGCTAATGAGGGTGCTGTGCAAGTTCATTTAGACTGTAGTAAATCAAGACTAGCTCCAGTGAAGAAAGCACCGCTACCACGCCTTGAACTCCTAGCAGCGTTAGTAGGAGCACGACTTCTATGATATTACAGTAAAGCAACTGATTGTGGCGTCTCTCAAACCATCTTACGGACAGATTCTACTGTGACCTTGGGCTGGGTATGTGGTAATCCAAATAAGTGGAAGACCTTCGTCTGTAACCGCGTGACGGAGATCCAATCTTATACAACACCATCGCAATGGCGACACTGCCCAGGATCTGACAACCCTGCAGATGACCTATCTCGTAGAATTTATGCAAATCAGATACAGTCCCTAAACATAGGGTGGCATGGGCCATCTTGGTTAGCAAAGGCAGATTCTCACTCTCCTCGAAATCTGCTGTCACCTTCATGACTTCCAGGGACGAAGAGCACTGCCCAACAGGTCCTCCACGTGGATTTGCCGTTGCCCATAATTAACTGCAGAAAATTCAGTTCTTACGTACGCCTTTTGCGTGTCACTGTTTGGGTACTTCGCTTGGCACGTATCTCTTGTCACAAAGACCATGAAACTGGAGAACTCACTGCTAAAGAACTTACTGCCGCACGCAACTACTGAATACAAGCCACCCAAATTGACTGCTTTCCTATTGAACTGAGAGCGCTACAAACCAACGCCCTCCAGAAGGATCCAAACTACGTTGCTACAATCCCTTTCTGGAAAATGGAATCCTGAGGCTTGGTGGACGACTAGAAAATGCTGAACCTTTCCTCGAACAGCGTCGTCCCATAATTAATGATGGCGATCACCACTTTACGCAATTGCTGATTAAGGACATGCACATTCGCCTGCATCATCTGGGAGTATGAATAGTTCTGTCAGGAATCCGAACGAGCTTCTGGATACTACGAGCACACCGTGCCATTAAGAAGATCCCACACCACTGCCTACCTTGCAAGATGGCCCGAGGCATCGCTGGACAAGCAATTGAGGCACAACTTCCACCCCAGTGAGTCACTCCACAGAAAGCATTTGCGGTTACAGGTATTGATTTTACCGGACCATTATACGTAAAGGAAGCACACACCGCACAAAAATGCTACATTGTCCTTTTCACATGTACGACGACCAGAGCGCTTCATTTGGAATTATGCCGAGATTTCAGCACCGACGAGTTTATACAGGCACTACAGAGATTTGTGGCAAAACGTGGCATTCCGCACACTATCTACTCTGAAAACGCCCAGACGTTTCAGTGTGCAAACAGAGAACTGGACAACGATCTCATATGCAAAGACTCACCAGTATCTATCACAGCGTAGCATCACATGGAAGTTCATTGCACCACGCGCGGCTTGGTTGGGAGGCTGGTGGGAAAGGATGATTGGCTTCATCAAGCGATGTCTGAGGAAGACTATGGGTTGATCCTCAGCAGATCAAGACAGTTTGCAGACGGTACTGACATCTATAAAAGCCGCGCTGAACTCCAGACCACCAACTAAGGATGAGGACGTAGATGTTCCTACTCCAGCACATTTCCTCGTCGGCGGACAACTAACTGCACTACCCTCTGGACCTGAACCCCATGTAAACTCTCCCATTAAAGAATTCAGGCTCCAGCAGCAACTGGCGGATGATTTCTGGAAACGATGGAGTAAAGCGTACCTTCTGCAACTGCAAACTTCCACCAAGTACGACGCCCAATGGGAACACGCCATGTCGTCAGAGTAGGAGGCATCGTCCTTTTGTAAGAAGATCACCAACCACGTCATATGTGGAATAAGGCTCGTGTCGTGGAGTTACGTCATGGACACGCCATGACCGTTGTGCTCTCCAAGACGGACGGCGCTCGCATTGTCAGGCCTCTTCAGCTGGTCATACATCTGGAGGTTGACCAGGGTGGGGAGGATTTTGGGGATTCGAGATGAACAGATAAAGACGCTACTTCCCGGGATATCCTTTGTTATATATGATCTGAGCGGTAGCCATCTTGTAAAATTACTGAATAAAACAGTGTGTTACGTAAGGTATACAGTAACGTATTCCCCATCTATTTACAACAAATACTTCGCTCACTTTATCCGTACCTGACATGAGAAACTAAAAAATAAGAATTAAAAAAAATAAGCTCATATCTGATGACAAGAGATGTTGGAAATGTTCATCTCCTGCATCCACACACAATGCTGAACTCTTCGAAACCCCGGCTTCTTACTGAAGTCGCCTTAAGAGATTTTGTGGGCGTATGTCACAATCTCTGCGATTTCATTTACTTTTTCCTCCTTAAGTACACGTTTCTTAACACTTCGCTTCTTGTCGAGCAAAGAACCAGTTCCTCTCAATGTGTTACGAGTTCCCCACCCTTTCCCCTACCGTATTCACATGTGGAGGCATTATGAGAATTACACTTCATAACTCGAGCGACAAATCAATATACACGTTTTAAGCACGGACCTGAACTGCGAAGTGCGGGCGTTTCCGGGTGGAAAATATGTTCGGCCACCGATAAGAGAGGAGAAACTCACTGTACAATATAAATGCTTTGCATTCCTGAATTACAAAGGGTCTCAAAAATATAAGTTTTACAGGTGATTTGTTCTCCTGCTGTTCCAATGTGTTCTGTGATCCCGACATCCCAACATCCCGAGCAGGGTTCTTAAAATTAGGAAAGATTAAATAATTTTAGCAATCAAGGCGACAAATTGGATCAATTATTCGTTTATTGTGGGGGGGGGGAGGAATTAGAGGATGGTATAATTTACCAACGGAGGTCTTCGATAAATGTCCATTTTTTCGAAGTTATTTAAGAAAAGTATCGGATAGTGTATCTGCCAAGTGACTGATTGAGGTATACTGTCAACGTCGTGATTCTGTACAGGAATTAACCAAATGCTGGCCGTTTAAAAATGATGACGGACTCCGACGCGTTTCATTTGGTATATGATTTTCAAACGGATGATTTCAAAATATGGAACGTTCCAGAATTGAATTTGCAGTAATTGCAATTTCTAGGAAGAACAGGAATATGTCGAGTTCTGTTCAGTCTGTACATACCGGCATTCAGGTCCCGTCAGAGGACTCTCGAAGCCCTGGACAACCCCCACCTCACTTAATTTAGACCAGAACTGCGAACTTACAGGTTATTACATAACCGAAACTTACCTGATCATCAGCTGCTGGAGGCGGATTTTGCACCAAAAATTGGATCATTTGTGGTGCTAATTGAGTGCATTTTTCACAGCAATAAAAATGCACCAAAAGTGCACCTGAATTACAGCAGATATGTTTTAACATTATTTCACACCATTTTCATGCCAATAATATTGGTGCATAGGAAGTGATATTTTGCGCCACAGTTACACCAAAAGTAAAGTATATATTAATCAGACAATTTCTGCACTAAATTACACCTACGTTTTTCTTTCATCCTTCATTGTTATCAGCACTGTTGAACAAAATTTGTTTCAAAAATACTGCAAAATTACACCAAGGATTTGGGCGCATTTGATGCTTGTTGTTTAAAGGGGCCTAACATCTAGATCATCGGCCCGGGTGCATTTCTGAAATCACTTTGATGTAATTTTAGTGCAAATGTTGTGCAATATTCTTCATATTTTTGTATTCTTATTGGCATTCAAATGTATTTAAACTTTATAGTTTTACTTTTAATTAATTCTTTGTGATGAGAGAAAGCGAACTTGAAGTGTTAAAAATGTTAGATAATCTCAACATGAAACTAGAAGAATATGGAATTAGAATTAATGGGAAGAAGACAAAAAATATGATAATTGGAGGAAAAGTTAGAAGTTGTCATATTAGTATAGGGGGAGAAGAAATAGAGCAAGTCAGTAACTTTAGGCATTTGGGAAGTATGATCAGAGATTAAATGTATTGCACGACAGAAATTAAGAAAAGAGTTACCATAGCAAAAGAAGGCTTTAAGAAAAATTCTAAATTACTTTGTGGATCACTAAACAAAGATTTGAGGAAAAGACTTGCTAAGTGTTATATTTGGAGCTTAGCGCTGCATGGCGCAGAGACTTGGGCATTGAGAAAGGAAGATGAGAGAAGATTGGAGGCAGTATAGATGTGGGTATGGAGGAGAATAGAACGAGTGAAATGGGAAGACCGGGTAAGGAATAAGGAGGTATTACGAAGAGTTGGAAAAGAACGAAGTATGTTGCAAATCATTAGAAGGAGAAAAATGAACTGGATCCGACATTGTTTGAGGCGGGACTATTCACTGAAAGAATGAATAGAAGGAATGGTGAAAGGCAAACGACGAAGAGGAAGGAAAAATTATCAAATGTTGGACAATATCTAAGGAAATAAATATTCGGACATGAAACTCTTGGCGCAGGACAGGCAACAGTGGACAAGACCTGCCATAAGGCAGAATACCTGAATATTTTCCCTATCTGCCCCACGTTGTTGCCAGCATTATGAAGGGAATGTCGATATCTTCGACATCGGGTTCCTCCATAGCAGCACAGATATATTATTGAGTTCAGTAAGATTTTGTTTCTTATTTTGTAACATTTTGAGTATTAGTATTATATGCATGTATGTAAGTATTTTTTACAGTAAAGGAGTATTTCTCCCCACTTGCTGATCATCCTCTCGCGGCTCTGTCATGTTCTATGCCATTAGTCACTATGGAATTCTCTGTTTCATGTGCAGAATTCAGTTGTGTGTGGTGTGAGAAGTTGCAGAAACGACTAAACGAAGATTTAGAGTGCAAAAGATTCTGTTTAGATCCACGTAAGTAAATCAGTTTTATAAAATCCGTAGAGACATACTGTAGGATTTCCTTAATTTCAGATGAACTATAACTTATATCTGACATGTGAAAAGAACTCTGAATTTCACGGAATCCTTCGATTTATACTTCATGCATGATCATGAATGCTTAAAAGTATTATTATTATACAGCCAGAGTATTTCTAGTACGACCAGGTGGGAAATGGTACTCGGAATGAAGTGGTTAATCGTAAGCGTAGAGTAAATATGCTGAATGAAGCTGAACGCTTTAACTGGCTTCGGCAGTGAGGTCGTTGAAAGCCAGTGGGGGAGGAGATTAATGGGCCCATGCATGGACGTTGAGCTATGTAGAGAGAGAGAGAGGGGGGGGGGAAGGCAACGGTGGCTAGACTTAGGGCAAGGTGTGTGCGACTACTTTAAACGATGCCAGATGAATGTCCGATATGGAGTATGGCTTCTATTAATCTTTTTTAATGTCGCACCGACACAGATAGGTCTTATGACGACGATGGGTTAGGAAAGGGCTGGGAGTGGGAAGAAAGCACACGTGCTACACCCGTAGCATTTGTTTGGTGTGAAATTGCAAACCTGGAAAAAACATCTTCAGGACAGCCAACAGAGGGGTTTGAACCTACACATTCTCTGCAACTGGTCAATTTTCCGTAGATCTTCTGATTCTGATGGGTCTGCTGAAACAGTCCACAAGGATGTGCAGAGGAAGACAGTTAAGATTCTTCACAACATTTAACAATGCTCAAAAATGATGAGGTGAAACACTAACACGGCCCAACATTTTACTGACAGCAGTATAGGAAACCATGTTTACAGATGATCACACCTCCGAGCTTGGAGTTTCCTCAAAGGAAAAGTGGGTAGTGGTTAATGCAGAACGAACCTCACTTACGTACAATATTTGTGGTCAGACACACGCTACTCGACTTTTTATCGCCGAGCAGTCTGTCTGCCAGGTGCGACAGCAAGTGCTACACTTAAGTCCTCACCAACGAGGATAACACGAGTACGTACTACGGAACAAATTCTGAGTTGTCGAGGTCGAGGGTACTTCAGTGGCCAGTTGGGAAGAAAGAGAAAATACACAAATAAAGAAGACAATTATCTGGCACACACGCTAAAAACCTTAATCTAGTGGCTACCTCGAAAATGTCCCAAAGGAAAATCCGGAAAATGAAAGTAGTGGGAGGTGCGGACATGGATTTGGATAGCTCCCAGAGAACAAGAAGCGTCAGATGGCACAAAGCACCCAGAACAATCAGGTTAGGTACGGAACGACTTAAGAACAGCCAAAAAGTAAGTCAGAGTTTGAACAAAGCAGATCTGAGAAACTGGGACCAGTTGAAGGAGTTTCTTGTCCATACAGCCAGGGAAGCCAGAAAAAACGAAGAAAAGTGGAAGAAATTCTTGGAACAGAGAAACCTCGTGGCCAACATATCCCAAGGGATCAAATGAGCCTTCACACAGAACCTGCTGACGGAGGCATTTACATACCTTTCGAACAGGGCAAGCTGGTTTCCTACAAAAAGTACAACTGTACTTTATCGCCTGCGGCATATTTTAACAACCTGTTCAATCTTTATCCACCCCGCGAAGCTTTTGGCTACGAATAAAGGACATGAAACCTAGTTTCACTACCTCCCACAATGGGAGAAGTAGGTCAAATAATGCAGCCAGACAAGATACACAAGGCAGTTAGAGAAGACTCCATTCTGGCTGAGCTCTAGGAGTGTGAACTAGCCCACTGAGATCATTTAGCACATCTCTGAAACAAGGTCCTTTTAAAAACCGAAGGAACACTCTCCTTCGTGTAAATGGCTGAATGGAATGGAGAGAGCCCAGCCTACACCAAAATAAACTTCAGAGGCGACGTAGTAGAAAAATTCGAGATCAAAACGAGGGTCAGAGAAAGTGGAGGACTTCAGCTGCGTCCATCAAAACGTTGCAAAATGGTGCATGGAACTGGTGAACTTGAGTTACGAAAGACTCAGTAGATTGCCCGACTGATAGCAGAATCTCGAGAAGAGGTTGTTTAAGAAATCAAATGACCAAACCGGAATTGCAAATGCACTTCAAGAATATCAGAGATATTAACTAGAGCCGGTCAAATGAAGCGAATGAGAAAATTTAAGCACTTGTCGTCGTCCCGGTGAGAGTAAACCAGCTCAAAACTCTCAGAACAAGAGACGACGTTTGCCAAGGATCTTTTGACAGCAAATAGAAAAAGGCTTCAGTGAAGAGCAAGAAGTCATAGGGGCATTTTTGAAAGATCCTAGACCCAGTCTTGGAATAATTGGAATAATGGAGACGTCTCAGTCAATTCAGAGCTCTGCTTCTCTGACTTTACAAGGGTAGCCACGTGGATGATAGCGACTGAGTGAGGCTGACAGATCCTGACGATAGGTTTTTAGTTGTTGCGAAAGGAATGCATCCTCTGAGCGGAGGAAAGAAAGGAGCTACACTGGCAAAAGGTGCTAGAACATACCGTAGGGCAAAGAGTTGAACAAGTCTGGTCTCATGAACTGCACTAGAGCTTTATTTCTTCTTACATTTAAAATAAATCCAGCTACCCCCTGTGGGTGGGGGCAGTAGAATAACACCCACGGTATCCCCTGCCTGTCGTAAGAGGCGACTAAAAGGGGCCCCAGGGGCTCTGTACTTTGGAACGTGGGTTGGCGACCACGGGGCCCTCAGCTGAGTCCTGGCATTGCTTCCACTTACTTGTGCCAGACTCCTCACTTTCATCTATCCTATCCGACCTCCCTTGGCCAACTCTTGTTCTTTTCCGACCCCGAAGCTATAAGGTTTGCGAGGGCTAGGGAGTCTTTCATTTTCACGCCCTTCGTGGCCCTTGTCTTCCTTTGGGCGACATCTTCATTTTTCGAAGTGTCGGATCCCTTCCATTTTTCCCTCTGATTAGTGTTATATAGAGGATGGTTGCCTAGTTGTACTTCCTCTTAAAACAATAATCACCACCACCACCACAAATCCAGCTATATTTAAACTTTAAACTGTCAACAGGTAAAGGAAAGACCACTATTACAATATTCTTTTAAAAAATCCGTCAACCTTCTTTTATCCAGTACATTTTGCGTTGGGGTAATTGTTTTCTGGTAAATATATATTGCTCCGGTAGTAACAAATAAAAAGCTTCGGCATAAGTATCGATTAGTTATCGAATTGATAGGCTTGACTGCTACTACGACTTCCATTATTCACCCACTCTCAGCTAGGTTAGAAGGTATGGTACTTCTCCAAAACCCCTAATATATTCATGCCAATTATAGCACATTCTGGAACAGTACTCACTTTTGGTAAATCTCCTTTTACTTTTATTCATTATATGAGGTCTCATTCCAGTTCATTCCGTAGTCTCGAATTCAAGCGAGTCGGTTTCAAAACTAACTCACGAATAAACTACCTTAGAAAGAAAATTAATGATAACAGAATTATACGTGAAAGAGAAACAACTCAAGAGGACATTATAGTTAAATTTCATGAATTTAGAGAAAATTTCGGAATTGGGTTTAAAATACTGAAAAGTACCCTGAGCTCTATCGAAAATTGCTTTTATTTTTTAAATGCTGGCATTTTTAAATCCACAGCGCCTCCTTTAAATGGCGCTGCGCTGACATTGAATTTGTCCCATGCTGTACTGGACACGCGAAAACAAAGCAGGAAGAGGAGCTCAGGTGAAAGCAAAGAGCTGAGGAAAGAGAAGAATGTGAAGAGTATATCATTGGAGGAGAGAAGAAAGAAGTCTGAAGGGCGTAGTTATTGTGCAGGGCAATTCTAAAGAGAGTGAAGTTGAAGTGAATTTTATTTTGTATTTTATAGCTTAGCAAAATCTTCATGTCCTTCTTCATAAAAAGAGTCCCTTATAATACAATTTTCTCTGATGTAGGTAAACTTCACACAGTAGTATTTAGATAGTTGATGCATAAATGTTAATGTTCATTTTAAGAAACATTTACACGCCAATATATCAAACAGCAAACTTTGACACGGATATTTGTTAGCGTACAAATCCGAAATCCTTTCCATTCATTATTATTCCGTAATGGACTTCTCTAGTATTAGCTCTGTCTGCTCTAGTGTTGGTCATAAATCAAAGGTTAGTGCTTATAATCAGAGGGAATTCATATCAAAGAAGAGAATTAAGTGAGAGGATGTTGCTAGTAAAATTCATGATTAATCTGAGCATATTAATATTCAAATGAAGTATGTAGTTATGTAAGAATTATATGTGTATGTCATACTTATTTATAACAATAATGTGGCAGCCTGCAGAGGTTTAAAATGTTTTAAGGTATATATCGCAGCATGTACAGTAAACAGTTTAAATTTACAACTGATAATTGGAACAGAGTTTGATATGCAGTCATTTTCGTGGTGAATTATTGAAAGACCACTTAGCGCAAATAAGCATACAAACGTTCAAGATATTTATTGCGTTAATGACGACCTAATTTCTAAAGTAATATCCTTATTTCATTACTACCTGTAAAATATTTCCTACGTACTTTTCATAAATTACTTTCAAAGCAAGGAACTCTATATCTTCATTTTCATCAAATACATGTCGTACATACACACAGTCACCCGTCAGTAAACAGAATGCACAGTTCTGAAACATCACAATAACGAATGCACGATTTCTAATAATTTATTTAAATGATAAGTTCCTAATTAGTCACATCAAGTCCCATTTGGAAACATATTCAAATTCAGTTGATGCCTATACGTCTACACTAGCGCCGCGTAGGGAAGGAACATATCAACTAGCACGAGTCGTCACACTATATATTTCTATCATGGCCGTACTACACTAAGGCCATGACACTAAAACTTGGCAACACTGTACTGCTCCTCCTTGGAGTCTTACTTGTAACATATGCGAACTTAACCTTCAGTTATGTTTTCTCAAATAAAACGTTGATGGAAGAGCAGTTTCCATTGGATAAAACAAGGTGAAAATTAAAATAAATACGTCAATTTAAATATGAGAATAAACAAGTATATGGCTACAAATAGAAAAACAATACAATCCTGTGTCCATCAAAATACAATTTTAACATTGGGGATAAACTTACAACATAATCACTCTAGGGTCATCAGTTTTCTTTTCTTGTCAGGACTTGTAATCATAGCATCAGCATCGTTAACATATTTTGTGTAGTTGTTGATTAAAATATTCGCAAAATAGGGCAAAAATAGGCAGAGAAGTTCATATAGATGTTTTTCACAACATGAACAGCACTCCGTTGTATGAATTACACTTTGCCTTGTAAGCTGAATCAATACACACTTCTAATTCTTACTCCGAAGAATGCTGCTTCGTACTTCATATTCCTCACAGATTAAAATCTGCATGATCTTATATACACGTGTACACATATTTAAGAGCAATTCTGATCGTACCGATAACCCACCTCTGTTTAAGCTGTTAAACATGTCATTTTCCACTGTCTCAATTGATATGTTTGAGATACAGTATATGCAATTAAGTTTACTGGCTAGCTTACAAGCTACATAATCTGAAATGTAAATGACAGGAAACGTGTTATTGAAGTCTATTTCTATTTCATTTACTTTAACTAGCACACAGGAAAATTCACTGCATATATCTGTTTCATCAGTTATGTTCAATGAATCGGAATCTAATTCAAACATGTCCTTGCTTAAAGATATTTATTTATAATTTGCAGACCTTAATACTAGTAAATACTGCACCCTTTTCTTCTTCTCAGCTTCAAAAACTTGTAAATAGCAATGTCGTGGCATCCAAAATTAAGCCTAGCTTTAGTTGTGGTTGTCAAAATTGTGCAACGTAAAATAAAATAACACAATCAGGCTGCACTTTTAAACTAATTCGTTTAAAAAAATACAAACACAGAATGGATTAAATAACGATGTGTATTGTCACTATTATACATACTGGAACATGGGCGCCCATATGACAGTTTGTAGGGTAGTGGGGGCCTGACCTGGGGGTATGTAGTATTTTTAAAATTTTGGAAGATGAATGGTGACTTGTATTTCACAATAGAATAACACCCATGATAACCTCTTCCTGTTGGTAGGGCCAGTACTTCAACTTCTACGTAATACAGACTTTTAAATCATTTCATTGAAAGAAAAACACCTGACTACATTAGATTTTTGCCTTTCCCTAAGAGCTAGAGGGGGGCCGTGCACCCCCCCCCCCCCGAGTATGGGCGCCCTTGTACTGGAACATGAGAAAGCTAACCTTTGCTGTAAATTAATGTCGTTCCAGAGTACCAAATAGCATGTAGGTTAATTTTTAAAACTATAACACATAAAATATCTTCAGTATACTCTGAATTTAAAACAATGCCATCAAGTTAATTCACGCACAACACAAAATATAATGATACACCACGTTAGACTTGTTTACAAATTACGAACACAGAAGTCACAGGCTTGACTTCAAGCTACGTTGTCGGATCTCCACTGTCACGGCCTTATAGTGTAGTCCAGCGATATTTCTATTCGTCCTGGTATTACTAAAACACTTATGGTTGAAGGTAATTAACTGCCATTTACAGCAGACTTACTGACCTTACAGTGGCTATGCAGTTTTAACGATGGAAAAATCCCTCCTCATCGTATCACTTTGCTGCCACGGCTGTGACATTTACACAATTATACGACCCATTTGTAATTGATTTGTTCATAACGCAGAGTAGGTAGTTCTTTGAACTAAGGATATTTAGTTGAATTGGGCGTAAGATCTGTAGCTGCAGCAAAAAATTATTCACACGATTTTTACTACAAATAGTTAACCGTTTTGATAATGTGACGGGTTTGGCGAGAGTTTCTGAATTAATTTAATTATCAGGAAAATTCTGTTAGATACAAAATTGTACTGCCAAATAGGTATTTTATTTACATACATCACACTTCTTTCAATACTTGAAACACGTCAAATTCTTGAAAAAGGTACAGTTTTTAATTCAAGAAATTAAACAACATGTGACGGGTGTGACATAGTGTACATTTTTTTATTACAGTGCAATTAAGTTACCTTCGGTGATTAAAAAGTAGTTGCCTTTACAGTAATTTTTGCTGCAATTATTTATCATCACAATGACAATACTCTAGTCCCGTACGAATATCTGCACATACAACATGATGTAAAAGTAAAGAAAGTGTTTGTGATTGTACACTAGGAATGAGAGTATTCATAATGCAATGCATAACCAAAACCGAATCTGACTACGATTTACTCCTTCCGGGCCTCGAATGGACGACCCGCGCATACGAATGCCTCCACATAAGAGGGTAAACACCCACGGATGAGACCAGAATGAAGAGCGGCTCGAATTGCCTAAAGAGCTTCGAACCGCTCCCCTCCAACTTTCTGTGCTGGCTTCGGCAGCCCGAGCACTTGGGGGGGGGGGTAGTACGTTCGAAAGAAGAAAAAAACACTTAAGATGGAGCCTTATGTAATCTGAAAGTAGGATTCTCTGGGTTCAACTGTTACTGGATACTGCTTAGCATAACTACAAATGACAAGAATCATATAATGGGGTTTACGAATACTAATTTATTCGAAATATGACATAATAGGAAGAAATAAACAACCTTATACAATAAATTCTCCGCATACGGGAGGAAAAGAAAATAATTGACACTTTAAATTTTGGACTCGCTTGAAGGGGTCGTCTGCACAAAGGTATAATTGAGGTTTTGCGACCACTATCGTCTATCTTTCCCTCATTAGCTCATACCGTTTCATTACATTTTTATATTCTCTCGATCACACCGTGAGATGAGCTGATGTCCCTATACATAGTACATCCTGTTCTTAGCACGTAATTAACCGGTTCCTGCACTACATGATTTCCATATGATCAGAGATATTTACATAATACTTAGACAAAACACACATACCATTCAGCTAAAACCCCGGACTTCCCTTATCTGTCACCAAGACCAAACAACGTTGCACATCGGTTCTGTTTGAACTCAAAATAAATGCACATTAAATACTAAACACACACATATATATACACATCATGCATATAGGGGGCTATTCCTGTAAGAAAAACATGGTTATCAGTATCTTCTGCCCCAATCCAATCTGATCTGGGCTCGAACTAGATGTCTCCGACTGAGAGGTACATTCCTGAAAATCCCTAAACTAGCTACGGTCTCATATTAGCGGACATTGGGGGAGATCCCTACTCATGCATTAACTACCTTCTAAATCACCGTGATATTATCATTGACAGAAATGTTCTTAGCTCAACCATTTAAACAACAAGCAGTCACGGTGGAGACCCAGAGCCCGAGTCTTATTACAATAGCCCGGCAGGGCCGCTCTGTCGCGAAGGGCGAGGAGCAAACACTCACAAAAAGAGAAGGGAAGGTCATCAACCATCAATCATTCATTGGCCACGCCGGATTCTTCTCTCAATTACAACGGCAAGCCCTCCTTTCTCGGAGTCACATATATATGGCCTACTTCATTTGTTTATTCATTTTACCGCAGAATTCCCAAGAAATACTCATTTATTCTATACCTTCTCATTATTCTCGTAGAGCGCCGACTGTGGGCACCATCACTTCCGAATCATCTCATCGTAAAACTATCTGGGCATTCGGCCCTCTCATTACGTCCCATATCGCGTATCTTCTTTCCTTGGGCATAGGACTCTCATGATTGCTCAATTCCACGCTTCTCATCCTCTTCGCTCACCGCCCAAAGTTATGCATATATTTATATTTTTACTATACATAAGACTCTGGCTTCCCTGGATCTCAGCCGGTTGCATACAAAAACCTCCATACATTTCTGGTTAAATAATCAAGAATCACGGGAAACTCGCGAACTGTCCGTCACAATTATACCTAAATAATACATTTATGTACCTCTCTCGGTCAGGATCTCTTCTCTCTTGTTGCACATGCAATCAATATACGTGTAAGTTACGCATGCATCGTTTGACTGACCCATGAGTTTCCCCAGCATATACGCTAGCCATCTTGGACATTAACTAACTACCTTTCGACATGGTTTTCCATGGATCTCCACACTATTGTTCCGACCACCCGTAGGGGAATTCAATTACTCTCCTATCCTTGTTTCCCATACTTGCTAGGATATTCTACATATTACTAAGAAGGACCCCTCACGATAAACTAATCATTAAGAATTTCAATTTAATGATTTCAATGAGATGTACAGGAGACTGTACGGTTTCAGATTATTGATTGGTATAGGTTGAGACAACAGCACTGAAGTTCTCACGTGAACTGTCTTCTTCACCCAATAAGTTCCACTTGGATGCATGATCAAGAACAACAAAATTACCACATGCATTATTTTACAGCATTTAGGTATAACTAAGGAAAAGCTCATCCTACACCCCCGTTATACCATAACGTGCTAAGAAATTATATTTTGACATCACTCACCTGTTTGGTGGCCGTGGTTTTTCCTTCCACGGGAGCTTACTGCTGCATGGCTTCGGCGCTGGAGTCAGGCGTGCTGTCCTTCGACGCTGGTCCACACAAGTCCGACATCCTGGATAGCTCGTTCACTGCTGAAATCTTAGAGTAATCCAAAGGGGCAACACTCCACAACTCGTCACACGGTCCTCTGTTTACCGCAACATACACAGAATTTACACAATAAATGGGCAGGTCATTCTAAACACAGGCGGGTGCCTTCGCAGTATGAATCGGGTGGCTCACGATACTTGAGAACCCGGACTTAGAGTAGCAATTTTGGGTGATCCCAATTTATTAATATCACGGACTCATTTAGGCCGGCATTGTCCATAGCCGACTCCCGCTACTCGTTTATAAATTATGCTCGCAGCTTAATTAATTGACATGCGTCACAAAGACATTCACCTAGGCTTGCTTGGCTTCCCATCTACACTTCACAAAGGCTTTTGTATTTCACGGCTGCGACGGACGCAATAACACTGTCTTAGTATGCGGTCAATAGGTTCCGGACTGTAAAAACCGGAGCACAATGTGACACACTGTCCTCTCTCGGCGACCCGCTATGAACTGTCTCCAGCCACGGCCAGCCCGGCTTTTATTATCTTTACACCGGAAGATTGGGGGCGTATATCTTTCACGGTTCATTAAGGACAACAGCTCCTTTCATCCCAGGAATTCCAGGCATTTAATTGGTGCGTATTGTAACCCTCTCTCTGCTCTACCAGTGAACAATGTGCGCTCGGCCAGCGATCGGCAGTTCTGCCGTAATTTCATTCCCGCCTTTTGATTATTCATCAGTGTCTTCTGGTGGGTGGAGTCATCTATGAGCGCGATTTTTAGCTTGGGGGACGCTTCACATTCACGCCTGTTTGCAAGCTGTTAAATCTGGACATCTGGTGACCTCCTTTCGTCCCTTGAGTAAAGTATTCCATATTTTTAGTCTGGGATAGGCAGAAAATTCAGCTCTATTCATTGTCGTGCCTCCCATAATTTTCCCATGTCTGGATCAAAATATCTTATAATTTTTACGCGCCGAAATTCGACGTTGGCACCCATGAAACGTGCATAAAAACCGGAAGGTCCTTCTGTTGGTTTGGAACCCTGGGAAACTAGGCCACACGTCGAGGCGTGTTTGACTACTGTAGCGTCGCGTCATATCTCCAACTCTGTCCGCGAGTTGAGAGGGCTTTTTAGCGAGGGCTTGGCTCCAGCCCAACCTTTCTTTGTTTTCCAAGCGATCTTTCGCGGGTTTCGTTCTGACCAGACGCTGCTCGATCCCCATCGCCCATAATCCAACCAATGACGCGACCTTTAGAAGTGATTTTAATAGGGTAGAAAGGCACCTATGATTTCAATGAGATGTACAGGACACTGTACGATTTCAGATTATTGATTGGTATAGGTTGAGACAACAGCACTGAAGTTCTCACGTGAACTGTCTTCTTTATCCAATAAGTTCCACTTGGATGCATGTATTTTAGCTTCAGTTCCTATCACCTCCAATCAATCTCAAGCACAGTGGCAAAGTACTGCTCACTGATGGTTTACGTTCTGGTACGAGTTGAACTGTGCAAAGACATTGGTATTAAAACAAAATTTATATTCGAAACATCTTCTAATAATGCTTTTGCATTAAATGTATCTATGCCCAGTGGTAAATGTTCTACTTTTATTTCCTAAATGCTGACTGTGCCGCCCTTCCTACCAGAAAATGGCCTCCTTTTCCAGACAATTTGATATAACCTTTTGACGGTAAATAACGAATTGGCATGGTCTTCGCTCATCTCATTTCTAAAACAGCCTTACAATTACTGATCTGCTCGGTAGATAAGTAGATAACATTTAATCCTGCCATAGATTTCACACAGACAGAGAAATCATGCACAGTATTGATCACAGCAGTTCTAGATTTGATACAAGTCCATGCCTTGCACTTTACAGTTCCACCAAATCCATCTACTGCCCCTTTTCCATGGGAAGTAGCAATAGATCTCCATTCTACTTTGAATACAAAATCACTCTTTAAGTAGTAAAGGTTATGTACATTGGAGCGATTTTTGAATTGAGTTCTACAGCCATCGGGGTAGAGTCAAACTTGTCTAAATTTTGGAACTCTTGCCTTAATATCTGTGTAACACACAGCAAGAACGCCCAGACTGCAAATATATCATGGCACAATTCATCACTTACCACAGCCATAGAATGTGTAGCACCATGTAACCAAGCACGGGCTGAGAAAATGGTTCCAATGAGCACTTTCTATCTCATCCTGAGCTACAGCACTGAAATTTTCTGCAAAATCACCTTGCAGGATATGCTCATTTCCTGCAATTTTATTCTTTATCTCTTCAATGTATCTGGATTGAACGCATGTGTGAATTTCACAATATTCCAACTGGTTCTTCATCCCAGTTAAAACATCTTGAAGGGATTTATCTGCCAAAAGTACTTCATAAAATCCATCTATTTTCTTCCGTTGTTTGCATGTGATGAATGTATCTACATCAGTTTCTCCAAGTAATGCATAAATGCTGATTTGGTATTCACATCAGAGCCCATTACTTGTATCACGGCATATTGTAGTCAGAAGTCCCCTTCCACAGGCTGGAAAATATAGTTTCACATTCTCAATAGCCTGACTAAGAAATTCGAAGTTGGAATGATATTTTCACACACATACATTGAGTGGTGATTGTGCTATTGTTAAGATATATTCAGGACATAGTTCAAAGAATTTTGAATTTTTGATGGAAACATCTTCATTATCCTTTTTGAAAATGGTATATATTCTGCAGTACTAAACAACATGTGCCTTTTTCGGACCAATTCATGTTTCCCAGAATCCTCATTTTTCACCGATTTCACATCTCTTTTTCCATCTCTGCAATAGAATTCAGTTACCTTATATCTGACATCACTTGCTAATGCCTTAGGAATGTGGTTTTCTTCTTTGAGAAGAGTGTTTGCAACTTCAGAAATTGCTTCCACCACTAATTTCTTCAGTACTGCAGTTTTCTTTGTTGGACCAGCTGGTAGAGTCTTACCGCATCGAAAAACTGCCTTACCAAATGAATGATTGCTTTGATAGGATCATGTCGATGAACTGCATGGTATAGTTAAGGACGTTCCTTGAGCTTCACTATGAGACAAATGCTATTTTTCACGACAATTTCTTTGTCTTTCAGAATCCTTAAGCCTTTTTTATTTTAGTTTTTTACTACTGCCAGTGAATTCAATTTCCTTTCTCATTCGTCTTGTTTTGTCTCTTTAACTTTATTTCTGAAGGTGTTCCCGCCATTTTCCTTAATCTCTTTTGAGTCAGCCATTTCTGTAACACAAAGCAATGCAAGAGGACTCTGAATTTTAAACATGATTTAGCATTAAATCAATAATCAATGTACAAAAGTAGTATATGGGCCCATCCAAGACATTCCGGCATTCACCGGCATGCCGATTTACAACACATAATTTTTTTCCTATTGTCCTCAATGGGCCCCACGAAAAAAATATAAATAACAGTTATTTAACACTATTTTTATTATTTTTTCCTATTATCCTAACTGGGTCCTGACGAAAAACTGTTTAAATACCTATAATTTAACCTAAGATTGGCCCTCGGAAAATATAAAATACCCATAATTTTTTCCTATTTGTCCTAACACATAATTTTTTCCTATTGATTCACCGGCATGCCGATTTACAACACATATTTTTTTCCTATTGTCCTCAATAAGCCCACGAAAAATATAACACTATCCTTATTATTTTTTCTCTTTGTTCCAAACGCGCCCCCAACGAAAAAACTTGTGTAAATACCTGAAATGGTGAAAAAACTGTTTAAATACCTATAATTTGTCCTAAGTGTGCCCCTCGAAAAATATAAAATAACAATCATTTAAGACTATTATTATTATTATTTTCGTATTTGTCCTTAATGCCCCCTGCAAATGAAAATAAAAAAATATAAAAGAATGAATTAATAATTCTCCTTCTCGCGTTTTCTAAGAAACTTAACTAAGGATGAAAAACATACAGCAATCAGTTCTAGAATGCTTTTTAGTTTTTTATTCATTTATATAGCTTAAAATTTTTCTGTAATTAGTCTATGCTGAGCATCGAAGATTAGATTCTTCTTTCCATACATGATTACATACATCGATGTATTACCAGGAATAGGTGCATTAAATGTTGCACACAACTTCATACTTGTTTTTGTAGAAGTTATAACATTTCTACGTTTACTCATATTAATAACATAAACAGGATATGATTTAATATACTGACGAGGACTAATACCAACATCTGTGCTTAATTGAGTTATTCTCTTGAAATCTGTAAATGCGTCGTAAGCTTTTAAGAATTTTCCTGGAGGGTCAAGATTCCAAGATTCTTCTGGAAATATTTGATCTCGAGCAATTTTTTACGTACATGTTCTGAAGCTGTACGTGTTCAAAGAAAGACGAATCTAGCAACTGATTTCCTTTTCTGTTTGTCAGTTAGACTGATAGTAATTGGTAATATCTATCTCAAAGTTCCTTTTACCAACAATATCTGAAAATTCATGTGCTTGTAGGTCAAAAAATGAGATGAGACTTTTTGGATTTTTATATATTTGTTCTCTGCACTCAACTTCATCATTTGGTTCGTACTTGACAACAGGAGTGCGTATCTCTAAATGTGTAATAGTTACTTTTCCTTCCTCAGGACGAGTTCCAGCGATATCACCTCCTGATTCATCTTTACTGAACCATCTACATAGCACATCTCCTGCGTTTGGGCTCCAAGTGAAACTAATTGTATAATTACCTTCCCACTCAATATCTTGATAATCTTTGAAGAATCCACCTAACTTTTCTAACGGATACAGTACTTCGACTGATTTTGATTGCAACTTTCCACTGTTGACAATGTTAGATTCAAGTCTAACTTCCTCACTTAAAGACGAAAGGAGTTGATGCAATACAGAGGCAACGATACCTGGATTCTCTGTTCTAGAAACAACATTGTTACTTTTTTTAACAGTTAGTGCAGAGAACAAGAATGCTGGATACTTATCCATGAGTCTCACGTTCGATTTGTATAGTCTGTGCCATTAACATGAGTAACATTTAAATTCATGAATAGCTGGAATTTATCTTTTATCCATCCATCACCAACTTTGACTTCTATTTCAGTGTCTTTGTTTGGAACCATGACATTATTTTTAGTTCTTTCATTCACTGGGAGTGAATGCCACTGATAGCTTTCGTTTTCTCCATTTATATAAAAGAAAATATCGTGTTTTTGCTTTAGCGTCTAAGGCTATTTACGATATCTAAAATTTCACTCGGATTACTATGTCCTTCCGAATACAGTTTTAAAACAAATAGGCACAAGTGACCACAAATTATTCGTCATAGTTTTGTATTCTTTCAGCATTAAAGAATAAATTTTCGGGTTTAAGATAATCAACCAATTCTTTCGGAACATTACCACCGTAGGAATCGAATACAAATTTGTCATCACCTTTCTTGTAGTAGCAAATCCAGTGCGTACCAACATGATCAGAAGTATCTAGATTTACAATTCCTGATTCTATTTTTTTATTAGGGTTTGTTGGTAGTTCATCAATCATAAACACACCTCTAAAATTTTTAATCTTTAATTTTTTAACTAATTTCTCTATGTCAAAATTACTCAGTGCCTGTGGGTATTGTTTGATCAATGAATTTAATATACCATCGTCTATTTCTCTAAAAAATCCTCGACCAGATTTCTTTTTTAGTGCCTCAATAATTTTTTCTAAACCGTACTTGACTAAACGTGATCCGAGAATTGTTGGTAAACCAGAACCTTTTTTCTCTACAGCTAGATTATGTCTCTTTCGTTCTTCTAGTTCAGCGTCATTCTTTTGTTTATTGTGTACAGAACTTGTTATTGCTGCCGCACCTACAGCTAATGCACCAAGAGCACCCAGAGCAGCAAATATAAGTGGTAAAATTCCTCCTTCATGTTTTTATGGACCTGAACCCTCTTTCTGTTTTATTAAATGTTGGTATATTTTTTCAGTACAGGTATAGTAAATGTTAAGAATAAATTACCACCTTTCTTTATATGATTTTGCTTTCTCGTCTTCTGTGTAGCAGTCAAATAATCATCAATGCTATTGAGTTCTTTTACCTTGTCTTTTGGAAATTTGATAGAAACAGATTTGGGTTTACCATTTGGACAAGTTGTATAGTTAATACTAATTGGACTCATTTATATAGATAAAAATATATTACAATCCTAATCCGTTCTCATCAACTCCTATACCCATACCTAATTTTCTTTTAGAGTACATTATTCCTCTAACAGCTGCAGCAGCCAGTCTTTCTTTCATATCAGAATCTTTACTATACATTCTCTCTTTTGCTACTTGTTGTAATTCTTTATCAGCTACATGTCTATGTTCTAAATCTTTATAATCTCTGTATGCAATATCGTGAGATTTACAAGCTTCATCGAGAGGGTTTATTCCTTTATCACCTCTTGCTAATCGTTCTTCTAACTTCGTGTAAGGACCACAGTAATTAAATCCAGGTATATGAATTTCTGGAAGAGGTAAATTATTTAAAGCCCAATTTACTATTCCTTTTCCATGTTTTTCAGATTTCCAAAAAGTATGAGGAATATTACTCAAGAACCGAATAAGATAAGGAATACCTTTAGGATGATTCACAATGAAGTCATTAAACTTACTCGTTAACATTTGTGTGATTCCAACCTTCTCATTTAAAAAATTATTAATACCAGCATTCTCTTCAACGTGAATGACAGCAAGTCTATCAATCAAATCTCGAACATCATTCATCCAAATATATTCTACAGGCTTTTCTGTGTATTTTTTCACAAACCCTGTACCAGTTTTTACAGGGGACATTGCAGATTTTGGAGGAGTAGTTAAAGATGCTGATCTTGATTTTTTTCCTATTCCTCTCTTTACCTTAATGTCTTTTCATAGATCACTAAAAATATCTGTCCATTTTTCTTCTCTTGATGATCGTACTTTCCCTGTACTTGGATTATAGTCCTCGAAAATCAAATTCGTGTGTTCAGCTCTCTCTTTGTAGTTATTTAAATCGTCTTCCGTATACTCTTTGTTGGATGTCTCCTTCCTTGTTAGAAGTGTTAGAAGACCTTTTGTCCCTGTATATTTTTTACCTGTTTTCTGAACGATAAAATCATCGTGATCGAATGTAACTTTCGAATCACCAATATATCTCTCTTTTCCTTCAGGTCTAAATCCAAATATAAAATCGTCAGAATTGTTAATGGCTTCTAGTAATTCAGGCCCTATGTTTATGAGGCTACGACTATCTTTTAACATACTTTTCTAGCAATTCTATTCTTTTCTTTCTCTTCAACTTGCTCCAAGAGTGGTTCTAAATTTCTCCTTGCTGGAGAAGAGATTGATTCATCGTCACTTAGGAATAACTTTCTCTCAAACGATGTTTCTTTAGGTGTTGGTGGTATCGGAAATAAATCACTAAAGTCATCGTGTTTGTATGGTACTAATCTTTTTTCAACCTCCCTGTTTTCTTCTATAGCTTTTACAACACTATCTTCTAATGCCTCTAATTTATTAGTAACCATACTAATGGCATCTATAACAGGTTGGTCTTCTTTCTTGTACTTTTCATATTCTGAAATTGGTTGTCTCTTCCAAGCTTTGAAACCTTCTTTCAATTCTTCTGCTTTTCTAATATTTAATTTTGCTTGTTTGACAGCTTCAGATTCCTCCGAGTCCTTCGAAGTCTCTTGTTCTCTCTGTTTGGTTGTCTTCTTTTTCTTTGGCTTAGCCGTCATAGACTCGTAATGTGCTAACATTTATATAACGAAAAAAAAACAGTGTGTTTGTCTGATGTGTCTGTTGTGTCTGTTATGTCTGTTTACAAGAATGTTTGAATTTTATTTCTGTACTTTCCATCATGTGTCTTGCGTGTCAAATCTATAGTTAAAATCCGAAAGAATCTTGATTCCAACAATTACTACACATGTTTTTGAATTTATCGAATTTCATATCTCCGCCTACTTTTTCGTGGTAAATGTGATTTAAGTTAGTGTCATCTTGTCTGAATATATTTTAAAAGTTCAAGTTATCTCTAACCAATTGTTTAGGAATTCTAGAGTAAGTTTGAGCTAAATAAAAACAATCAATATTCTTGTGTCTTCCTCTCGTAAAGTATTCCCTAACAACATTTTGATTTTCTAGAATAAAGTCGTCAAATAGAACTATAGAACAATCTTCACACTCATCTAAAGGTATAGCATCTTCATTATTATTTATAAACGTAGCTATTGAATGACCATATTTATCTTCAATTTTCTTACGTCTGCTGATGAGATCCTGATACTTTTATTGATCTAAGCTCTTTGAATAAACGTACAAGTGATTGATTTTCTTCCAATTAAGCCATCCTGGAGCTAAGATATAATTATCTATCATAAGTGTAGTTTTTCCAGATCCACTCGAACCGACGATAGCACAACGAATAGAATTCGGTAAAAGCTCTCCATGTTTAGTTTTTATCTCCTTTTCTGGTAATCGTATTTTTGGATCCCAATCGATCTTCATTTATTTACCTATAATAAATGAGTAGATTATTAATGTTGAGCGGAGAGTCATCTAGTCTAGAAAAGAGACTAACAGTACCCTTGAGTAATGTGTTTAGAAAAGTTAGACTCGCTGGATTTTATTCTAGATTTTTGACACCAAATGTAACTTCAAAAAACAATAAACTACATTATGAAAAAGTTGTTCCTGGTTCATCGGATGATGGAACACATGTAATATCTATGATGATTATTCCTCCAAGACAATATACATTAGAGAGTTTAGAAAAAAGCTATTCAGAGTCAACTACCTTTCAATGCTACCAATATAAGTATTGAAGCAAATAAACAGCTGAATAGAGTTGAAATTAAAAGTGTTTTTAAATTGTACTTTGATAAAGAAGAGAGCATCGGTTCAGTGTTAGGATTTAATGATCAAATCGTATATCCAAAAACAAAAACTCTTGCGCTTGACTTACCAAAAATAATACCCTTCGAAATGATCAAAGTTCACTTTAATTTAGCCGATGGAATATTTGAAAAAGATGGACATCACTATCACCGAGAAACAAACGTAATTGCTTGTTTTATGCCAGATGTTGAATTTGGAGGAGCGATAATCTACGAACCACAATACCCTCTGTTTGTTCCGATTTATGACAGAATTCAAAATATACATCTCGAGATTACAGATGAAAATGATGACTTGATTGACCTTAATGGTGCTATGACTACCGTAATATTAGAATTACAATAATATTAGAGTTACAATAATGTTGAGAATTTTTTTACACTATAAATGAAACATATTTGGTGCCTGAAGTGTAAGGAAGAAACAAACACATGTGATTCTCAACAAGTGAAAACAGTAAATGGAAGAGAGAAAATATCAGGTATATGTTCGGTATGTGGTGCAAAGAAAAGTCAATTTGTAAAAAAATGATCGGTAAGGGAATACGAGGAGACATTATGGATGAAGTACACAAACCAGCTAGAAGAAATTATCCTACTAGAAAAACTATCACATATGGATCGATGACCTATGGCAAGCTGATCTTGTAGAAATGGATTCAGGTAACTTGAAAGGAATTTCAAAAATCAATAAAGGCAATATATATTTACTGACGGTCATTGATGTGTTTTGTAAGTTCGCATGGGCTATACCATTTAAAGATAAGTCAGATAAATGTGTTAGAGATGCACTACACCATATATTTAAAACATCAAATAGATCTCCCAAAAATATTCAGACAGATAAAGGTAAAAAGTTTTACAACAAGGATGTACAAGATCTCATGAAGAGATTCAACATCAATCACTACTCTACATTTTCAATTTTCACAGCAGCTGTTGTTGAGAGATTCAATAGAACACTGAAAGAAAAAATGTGGAAGCAGTTTTCACTACAAGGAAATTATAAATGGGTAGACATTCTTCCAAAATTAGTACATGACTATAATAACATATTTCATCGCACTATTAAAATGAAACCAGTGGATGTTAGTCCAAAGAACCGAGAAGATGTATATAATAATTTATTTGATTCTGAGCCTACTATACATGGAAAACCAAAATTTAAAATGGGTGATTACGTACGTGTAAGCAAAATAAAAGGGCTATTTGAAAAAGGATATACTGGTAACTGGTCCACAGTAATATTTAAAATTGACAAAGTTTTTGCAACGAAGCTTATCTACTATTTTCTTAAAGACTATAGAGGAGAAGAGATTAAGGGCACATTTTACGAACATGAACTGCAGAAAACAAAACATCCTGATCACTACTTGGCTGAAAAGATTCTAAGAAAATATGGTGATCAAGTCTATGTCAAGTGGCTCGGGTTTGATAACTCACACAACAGTAGGGTACCGATCGGAAATAAAATTAAAGAACACGATAGTATTATAATAAGGGAAGAATTGGAGAGTGATTATAATAAGATAGATATAGATGATAAAATTAAAGATTTGATAACTAAAAAGAAATTTGATGACGAATCCAAAAAAATATTAGAATTAATAAATAATACTAATGATAAAATTTAAGATTTGTTAACTAAAAAGAAATTTGATGACGAAAAAAATATTGGAATTAATAAATAATACTATTGATAATGTAGACAGTAAAATTAAAGATTTTTTTACCTAAAAAGCAATTTGACGATGAATCCAAAAAATATTAGAATTAATAAATAATACTAGTGATTATTTTGAGAAAGAATCCAAAAAATCAATCTTAATAAACACTATTGAAGATAATGTTTACAAAAAAAGATGTAGATAACAAAATTAAAGATTTGATATCTAAAGATAAAATTAAAGCTATTATATCTAAAGACAATTTGATGAAGAATTCAAAAATAAAATCTGGTATAGTAAGGATTATTTTGGATTCAGGAAAAAGATATTGAGAAATATTAGTGATGGTGTTGAAGATGGTGACGCAATTAATTTGAAACAATTTAATACAGCATTAGAAAAAGTCACCAGTTCAAAAGATATACCTAAAGATGAGTTTAAAAATGATTATACAAAAGAAGAAATTGAAACGGTATTTCGAGACTATTCTACAAAATCAGAAATTGCTCCCTTAACAAATGATATACATAATCTGACACGGAAGGTAAATAAAATAAACAGGAAAGTTTTTGATAAAATTTAAATAGAAAAGAAATTTTCAACTGAATTCGATACTGAAATAAGCTACGTATTTTGCTATGAGCTATATATTAGAAAAATAGTTGTTTTAATTTATGATATCAAATATCCCGTTCCAGAAATATATTCTGGTAGTGGTATTGCCCCCATTTTTCCCGAGCTAAGCCCAGCCATCGAGCGAGGAATCCCAAGGTGGACCGTTCGATCGTTGGCTATCACTTTCTAGAGGCATTTAAGGGTTGTTAAGGATTGATGACCAAGCAGGATAAAAAGAAATATTAAAACAACACTCTGACATTTATTCACATAAGCAGACAAACAAATAAAATATTCTTGCTGATATTTTACTTTTAACAGAGAACTTTCATAATATTGGATTTCTTCCTCGATTTAGAGTGACGCGTGTTCATCTCTCCAGCCTTACTGTGCTGTAATGAAACCAAAGAAGTAATTAGGCCACTTGCCTTTTCAAACCAAACATTTGACTGAAAGAATTAAATAAATTAGCATGTGTTCAAAGCTTTACCAATTTAAAGTAGTCTCAACACGTGGTTTTAAGATGTATTCAACTGAATTTGTCATTTACAGTATCTAATATTGGTCAATGACACTAACATGAACTTCAGTAGAAAATGAAAATTGTTTCCAAAATTCTCAAAATTAATTAATTATTATTCTGATTATTATTATTATTATTATTATTATTTTCTTATCATTCAATTAACCTGTTTCATTGTCACACGATCGTGTTCTTATTAATTTTCCACTGCATCATTTACCTAATGATCGTCATTAGCATTTTAGAGTAATTATTTTTAATTAATTATTAATGACTTATTTTCACAATGTTTCAAAGCAATCATGTGGCTAATGAATTTCTACCTCTGATCTTTGCATTTCATTTCTATTCAAATTAATCTTAAAGTATTTCGTATTTTTAGAAATTTACATTACCAACGTGCGAGCTAGTTAAATAAATTTTATTAACAAATCGAGTGCCTTCACAAAGTAACGAGATGATCTTTCCTTTTAAATCTCGCTAATTAAGAAAATAAATTCCTTCCTAGTCTTCCTTGACTTAACTTAATTAAACTTTCCCTTAAGGGCATGAAATTATTTCTTAAGGCGACACACAACGATGAGTGTGATCTGCGTCACAGCGAGTGCGTGACCAGATCAAAATTAAATGAAATCAACATGACACAAGAGAAATATACACATTTACACACACACATTCACACTAGGGAAACACGTTTTTATGTACATTATTTACATCGAATCCTGATTTGGCAAATTTATTCATGATTTTTATTGGTGGTCGGGACGCGTAATGTCTAACAGAAATAATCCGTGTACTGAAATTCTCCTTCATTACTGGTGGCTAGTGATCGAAGTCATGGGTATCACTTGGTAGAAACACATTTCACATATCAACGCAAGTTCATCTAATTCATGAAATTATAATGGAAGATTCTAGTAAAATCCATAAGCACTACCATCATTTGGGCTACAGGTTGAATTTACCGCGAGCGTGAGCCTTACTCGTATTATTTTTACTTCCTACTTGTGAAATACACTCGCAACACGTGCTCCAATAATTATAATCCATCTTGCGCTCCAAATACACAAGAATAAATCAAGTATCTCCACTAATTCATCAATTGCTCAATTATACAACAAATATCCCTCAGGATAGGCCATATTCCAGACCCTTCATGAACAGAGCACATTCCATCTCACATTTAGGAACTCTACAGTAGTTTTATGGCTCACGAGCGTTTACTTCTGTTTTACCCGATCTTTAGTTAATATTATTATTATTTAAGTGATTATTACATCTACTGATCCTCATGGAATATCGTAAAATTAGATGACTTCATCATAAAAACAACAAGTGATCTTAAAAGACACTAGGTTCGACCCTATTCACTCAAAATGTACATGTAAATTTTCCGTCCGGTAACTTTCAATATTACAATGAAAGTAGATTTATCGTGTGGTCAGTGATTATTAAACATGAAACTCCTTAAGCATGGGAAATCATTCAAAGACAACCTACATGTCTACTCTAATAGATTCCAAAATTTCATTCACACGTACCTAGTCTACCACGACACCTTAAGAAGTAGAAAAATGAAATATGTCTAACTACAGCAAACTAATAGATCTAAGACTTAAGAAGAAAGACCTCTAGTTGTACAAAAGGTAAGACAGATAAATTTAATTAAAAAGGTACTCAAGTTTTGTGAAGTTCGATTCCCGTCGACAGTCAGTTATTTCAGCATATTCCGGCCAGTCTCCTTCCAATTACCAGAGACGCCTTACATTTTTACAGCTCCATGGAGGCTCTGCAACAGATGTCCCTCGATGAAATTGCGTTGCCGGTGGTTGCGGAATTCTTCATCTTGAGATGTTCAATTCTAAGACGTCTTCCGTAGATTGCTGGTCACAAGCTGTAACTGAGATGACAAAATTAAGTATTTTGCACAAGCACACGCAGAATATAAACAGCTCGTCTACACTGTCACACTTAACTTGGCTCCTAGGCGTTTTTATTCCACAGAATTCACTAATTATTAGACTAAATTCTGGTAGAACGGACGTCGACTTGACTTGAAAATTTTCTTTCCACGTGGTCCGGTAACGTGATGTCTCACACAGCGAAGAATATATTCAGAGAGCTTCAGAACAAGAGAACAAGCATTAAGAGAGCGATTCACTCGAAGCAAGGCCTTTTATCTAATTAGCCAGGGAGGCGTGTTCTTCAGCGAGAACGGTAATTGGCTAATGGTCTCCTTTAATTTGCGCAGACTATTCCAGAAACAAGCTGGGTTGTGCGCGTGCGAAGGCAGTCACGTGGTTTGGCCCGACCTTGGCACAGTCTCGCCGGTAATCTCACCCCTCTGAACGACAAAAAAACTCGTTCTCAGATCGCCACTACTCCCCAAGTGATATGCTGCGGCTTCAAGCAGACAATAAAATTTTTGCTTTCCACTTGTTAAAATACTCGTAATATCGCCAATTTTAACGGGGACATCTCTCCCTTGGTTGGTGTATAATTTCGTTTGCAGATGAAATTATAACACAACAGTGCCCATTTCTATTGTTCCGGAAAATTGGCTGATGAATCACCTGGTAGTAACGTAGTTGAGCTTGCGACAGGTGTCCGTCCTCCTCGAGACTCGGAGTTCTTCGTTCCGCTCCTGGCATCCAGTAGCCTAGTCTCTCCATACAGGGTGTTCCATAAGTTTTATTTCCATCTTCAGTAACTCATTTTTCCCTTTTAGCAGATGGTTACACGGTGTCAGTTAATGGTGTAGGCGTTCGGTAGTCCATGAGTCGACCTGTACCACAATCTATTCTTGAAGTTTACTGATCTTGCCTTCAGGATTCATTCTATCTCTTCTCATTGGAGATGAGGTCTTTTTTTAATGGCACCTTGGCTGTGCTCCTGACTCGAGTTGTTATGTTGGCTTCCCCGAGCCTTGGCCTCTTGATATTGAAGGCTTTCCGCCCCCACGATATCAGGGTTGGTATCCTGGGTTTGGATTGCTCTTCGCCATCGTTCGTTTTCCTGGGTCGAGTTTTGAAGGTCCTTTAGATATTTTTCCTTTTCTTCTTCTCGCCAGTCTCTCCTTCCTCTTGATTGGCGGAAGTCCTGGTTTCGTTTCCAGCTCCTTCGGTAATCTGAGTATGGTCGCTTCCTCTCGTTACGTCTGGAATATTCCCAGTTTCTAATGGGTCTATTTCTGCGTACGGGCGATCGATCACGAGGTGAATCTTGCCCTCCAGGGTTACGTTTCCACGTTCTCCCTTGGTTGACTGGTTTCGATTCCTCCTCCTTATTCGTTGTCACCTGATGGATCTGCGGTTCCGAGTTTCGTCCCTGACGAACTGGTTCCTTAGACGTCATGTGTAATTGTCTTAATAACGCCTCAGCCTGGATTGCAGATTGTGTATTTGAGGCTATCATGATCCTCTGCACATCTGGTGGTAACTGACGTGTGATCAACTTAACCAACTCAGGTTCTGATGGTGGTGAGTCTAGTTCTCTTAATTTTCTTAATTGACTGGACAGAAAATCCGCATATCTCGTGGGCGTAGATGATGCATATTTTCTAGCATATAACTCCGTCCTAAGGTTGTATTGGACGTCGCTATTCCAGTACTTCTCCAGGAATGCTTTCTTGAAACTTTCGAAATCGTCAAATGAAAATCGAAATGCGACAAACCAGGTATGAACTGAGTCTTCCAGGAACTTTTCGGTGACTCTTAACTGCCTTTCTGGTGGAATTTTCGCATCGCGAAAGTAATCCTGCAGTTCCCGAATGAAGCCTTTCGGAGTCACGTTTCCTCTAACGTTATTGAATTTCTTGGGCTGGTCTTCGTGAAGACGAATTATATTTACTATTTGCGTCTGGCCAGTTGTATTCATTTGAGACGCATTTACTGTCGGCTCTGAAGAAATGTCAATTGTGTTCGCAGCGCCTGTTCCTACAGCTGCAAGTGGAGTTGACGCCTGACCCGTGCCGGTTACACGTTGCTCCAGTAACGCCTGCTTTTCTAGCAATGAGTTGGTGACCTTGCTAGTGTTCTCATTCTGGATTTTCAGGAGATGCATTTCATGTACAAGCTCCTTGATTCCATCCGTGTACTCCTTTCGAATCCCTTCGGTTTCAGTTTTTGACTCGGTCGTGACCTTGTGTATGGCATTCATCAGGGTGGTTTTGATTGTTTTTATTTCGCCCCAACTATCCTCAAGTGACTCGTGGATATAATCCATCCGTTCTGAGTTATCGACTTGGGATGTCTCGATTTTGTCGAGAATGCCCTTTTCGACTTGTTGTAGCTTTTCGTTTAAACCAAGGAATTTCTTTGCCCAAGCCGTTTTCGTAACCTTAAGGTCCTCTGAATTTGTGTCAATCTTTTCCTCAATATTCAGGAATGATTGTTCGACTTCGCCCTTATATTTGTCGATTCCAGTTAATATGCCCTGCTGAACGTTCGCTAGTCGTTCACTGAATTCATTGGACATGCCCGCCATAGACTTGGCATTATTTTCGTTTACTTCCTTTTTCATGGGAGCAAAATCATTTTTGACTATTACGAGCTCGCTCTGCATTGAGGCTAGCTTGCCGTTAAAAAGTTTAATGTCTGAACATATCTTTCCCTAAACCTTCTTCAGTTTGGTTTTTAATGTCCGTCAACTTTTCTTCAATAGCTTCCCCGAGAGATTTTTCGAGATTTATTTGTGCGTCACTGAGATCACTAAGTCCTTTTTCTAAGTGTACCTGAGTGTCACAAAGTTTCCTCTCTAAGGTTTCCTCTAAGTTTTTCTCTAGGTTAGCCTGATTTTCACTAAGTTTTTGTTCTAAGCTTTTCTCTAAGTTAGCTTGACTAACATTCAAGTTGGCATTAATCCTCTCCTCCATAGCCAACAACATCTGCCTTAAATCCTCCATAGTTACAATTATTCATTAAATGGCTATTCTGGTACTGGAAGGATTCTGATCGGAATACTGAAATATTGGGAATCGAACTCCATCAAATTTATGAAGGCAGCGATTTGTCGATATCATGAAAGTTCCGAATTTTCACCAATATCGGTCACGGTTATGAATCTAACTTTAATTAATTATCATCACAGCAAATTCGAATTTCTAATTACCAGCAGGAATTTTTTTTTGTAAACAAAATTCATACAAGTTACATTTAACATGTGCTTATGTTAGCCACAAGAATTTGGGCGAATAAATGTGTCAGAGTCAGCCTAATTTAATTGGTCATCTGATCTTGTCAATGTCATAAACACTGGACAGCACAAGACCATTTTCGAGCTTGGATAAGCCAATCTCGAGCCCCACGCTTGGATTAAGCCATCTTAAATGCCCCCATTTTTCCCGAGCTAAGCCCAGCCATCGAGCGAGGAATCCCAAGGTGGACCGTTCGATCGTTGGCTATCACTTTCTAGAGGCATTTAAGGGTTGTTAAGGATTGATGACCAAGCAGGATAAAAAGAAATATTAAAACAACACTCTGACATTTATTCACATAAGCAGACAAACAAATAAAATATTCTTGCTGATATTTTACTTTTAACAGAGAACTTTCATAATATTGGATTTCTTCCTCGATTTAGAGTGACGCGTGTTCATCTCTCCAGCCTTACTGTGCTGTAATGAAACCAAAGAAGTAATTAGGCCACTTGCCTTTTCAAACCAAACATTTGACTGAAAGAATTAAATAAATTAGCATGTATTCAAAGCTTTACCAATTTAAAGTAGTCTCAACACGTGGTTTTAAGATGTATTCAACTGAATTTGTCATTTACAGTATCTAATATTGGTCAATGACACTAACATGAACTTCAGTAGAAAATGAAAATTGTTTCCAAAATTCTCAAAATTAATTAATTATTATTCTGATTATTATTATTATTATTATTATTATTATTTTCTTATCATTCAATTAACCTGTTTCATTGTCACACGATCGTGTTCTTATTAATTTTCCACTGCATCATTTACCTAATGATCGTCATTAGCATTTTAGAGTAATTATTTTTAATTAATTATTAATGACTTATTTTCACAATGTTTCAAAGCAATCATGTGGCTAATGAATTTCTACCTCTGATCTTTGCATTTCATTTCTATTCAAATTAATCTTAAAGTATTTCGTATTTTTAGAAATTTACATTACCAACGTGCGAGCTAGTTAAATAAATTTTATTAACAAATCGAGTGCCTTCACAAAGTAACGAGATGATCTTTCCTTTTAAATCTCGCTAATTAAGAAAATAAATTCCTTCCTAGTCTTCCTTGACTTAACTTAATTAAACTTTCCCTTAAGGGCATGAAATTATTTCTTAAGGCGACACACAACGATGAGTGTGATCTGCGTCACAGCGAGTGCGTGACCAGATCAAAATTAAATGAAATCAACATGACACAAGAGAAATATACACATTTACACACACACATTCACACTAGGGAAACACGTTTTTATGTACATTATTTACATCGAATCCTGATTTGGCAAATTTATTCATGATTTTTATTGGTGGTCGGGACGCGTAATGTCTAACAGAAATAATCCGTGTACTGAAATTCTCCTTCATTACTGGTGGCTAGTGATCGAAGTCATGGGTATCACTTGGTAGAAACACATTTCACATATCAACGCAAGTTCATCTAATTCATGAAATTATAATGGAAGATTCTAGTAAAATCCATAAGCACTACCATCATTTGGGCTACAGGTTGAATTTACCGCGAGCGTGAGCCTTACTCGTATTATTTTTACTTCCTACTTGTGAAATACACTCGCAACACGTGCTCCAATAATTATAATCCATCTTGCGCTCCAAATACACAAGAATAAATCAAGTATCTCCACTAATTCATCAATTGCTCAATTATACAACAAATATCCCTCAGGATAGGCCATATTCCAGACCCTTCATGAACAGAGCACATTCCATCTCACATTTAGGAACTCTACAGTAGTTTTATGGCTCACGAGCGTTTACTTCTGTTTTACCCGATCTTTAGTTAATATTATTATTATTTAAGTGATTATTACATCTACTGATCCTCATGGAATATCGTAAAATTAGATGACTTCATCATAAAAACAACAAGTGATCTTAAAAGACACTAGGTTCGACCCTATTCACTCAAAATGTACATGTAAATTTTCCGTCCGGTAACTTTCAATATTACAATGAAAGTAGATTTATCGTGTGGTCAGTGATTATTAAACATGAAACTCCTTAAGCATGGGAAATCATTCAAAGACAACCTACATGTCTACTCTAATAGATTCCAAAATTTCATTCACACGTACCTAGTCTACCACGACACCTTAAGAAGTAGAAAAATGAAATATGTCTAACTACAGCAAACTAATAGATCTAAGACTTAAGAAGAAAGACCTCTAGTTGTACAAAAGGTAAGACAGATAAATTTAATTAAAAAGGTACTCAAGTTTTGTGAAGTTCGATTCCCGTCGACAGTCAGTTATTTCAGCATATTCCGGCCAGTCTCCTTCCAATTACCAGAGACGCCTTACATTTTTACAGCTCCATGGAGGCTCTGCAACAGATGTCCCTCGATGAAATTGCGTTGCCGGTGGTTGCGGAATTCTTCATCTTGAGATGTTCAATTCTAAGACGTCTTCCGTAGATTGCTGGTCACAAGCTGTAACTGAGATGACAAAATTAAGTATTTTGCACAAGCACACGCAGAATATAAACAGCTCGTCTACACTGTCACACTTAACTTGGCTCCTAGGCGTTTTTATTCCACAGAATTCACTAATTATTAGACTAAATTCTGGTAGAACGGACGTCGACTTGACTTGAAAATTTTCTTTCCACGTGGTCCGGTAACGTGATGTCTCACACAGCGAAGAATATATTCAGAGAGCTTCAGAACAAGAGAACAAGCATTAAGAGAGCGATTCACTCGAAGCAAGGCCTTTTATCTAATTAGCCAGGGAGGCGTGTTCTTCAGCGAGAACGGTAATTGGCTAATGGTCTCCTTTAATTTGCGCAGACTATTCCAGAAACAAGCTGGGTTGTGCGCGTGCGAAGGCAGTCACGTGGTTTGGCCCGACCTTGGCACAGTCTCGCCGGTAATCTCACCCCTCTGAACGACAAAAAAAACTCGTTCTCAGATCGCCACTACTCCCCAAGTGATATGCTGCGGCTTCAAGCAGACAATAAAATTTTTGCTTTCCACTTGTTAAAATACTCGTAATATCGCCAATTTTAACGGGGACAGTATCAATAAATTTTTTAATGTGTATCTCCAAAATAACCCAATGGAGGAAACTATCACTCATTTAAATTTAAGCAAGCCATTTAAGGTTAATATTTACAATAAAATAATATTGAAAATTAGTGAAGGTCTTAAGATCTTACCTGCTCAAGTGAAAATAATTATGTTCGGTGAAATAACACTTGATGAGGATTCTATTGAAACCGAAATTGATCCTGATGAAGGTATTGTTTAATACATTAATAATTACTAATATTTAAGTGAGACCGTCTTTTTAATATTTTTTATTTTTTCATTACTGATCATGGACTAGATTAAAAGTATTACCTTCAGTGTAAATAAAATAAAAAATAAAATAAAAAACAGTGTCTTAAATTACTTTTTCTGAAGTAAGTTTTGCAATGTCGTCAAATAAATCTTGTAATGATTTTTCATTTTTCATTTGAAAATGATTGTACTTACTATCAATATATTCCAAAGAATCTCTCATTCTCTCAAATAAATTAAATGCATTGGGATCATATTTCATTTCACCAACTATTTCCATATTTGGATATTTTGCTTTAAGGCGTTCAATACTTTTCTTATAATTACTTCTTTTTGTTCTTATAAAATAACATTCTCTTACAGAATTAATGCTATTCTTTCTAACAATCGTAAAAGTGTGATGTTTACTACTTTTTCTGGTTTTGGGAGCTACATCTTCTTTTATAGTTTCATGTTTTGTTTCTAAATTTTGGTTTTCTATTTTTAATTCATCCATATAATTTTCTATTTCATTTATTTTATTTTCTAATGCTTTGTTCTTTTTTTCATATTTATTTTTATATTGTGATGTATAATAAGCCTTAATAATTTTATTAAATTTATCATAAAAGTCAATAGATATCCATGTTGCAATATGTAATATTAAATCATCTGAAACATATTGTCCTGTAATGATTTTACTGATTTTATCATTATTTCCCTCACGAATTTCATAAATAATTTTGCCGGCCATATCTGGACTGCAAATTTTTTAATCATTAATTTGAATTATTTCTTTAGCACATTCTAATCTTTTCCATTTTTTGAATTCTTTCCCTCCATCTTTACATAACTTAGTAGCGTTAAAATATCC